>NC_064640.1:1033245197-1033402697 GCF_023864345.2 Schistocerca serialis cubense | reverse complement strand
CATTGGACCCCATGAAAGACACAGTACAGTCCAATAGGAGGCAGGATCCAGATAGGATGTGCCGAGGCATACACTCCAGAATATCTCAAAGATGTCAGCGAGCAGGTTTATTTCACACCCACTCTCCACATCCATTGTGGCATGCCTGTTGCTTTACTGGAGAATGAATTTGTGTCAAGCTCTGTGGTTTTGTGGAGGTTCACATTTGAATCCGGGTTGTTGTTGTCGTGAGCTTCAGACCTGAGACTAGTTTGATGCAGCTCTCCATGCTACTCTATCTTGTGCAAGCTTCTTCATCTCCCAGTACCTACTGCAGCCTACATCCCTCTGAATCTGCTTAGTGTATTCATCTCTTGGTCTCCCTCTACGATTTTTACCCTCCACGCTGCCCTCCAATACTAAATTGGTGGTCCCTCGATGTCTCAGAACATGTCCTACCAACCGATCCCTTCTTCTAGTCAGGTTGTGCCACAAGCTCCTCTTCTCCCCAATTCTATTCAATACCTCCTCATTAGTTATGTGATCTACCCATCTAATCTTCAGCATTCTTCTGTAGCACCACATTTCGAAAGCTTCTATTCTCTTCTTGTCCAAACTATTTATCGACCATGTTTCACTTCCATACATGGCTACACTCCATACAAATACTTTCAGAAACGACTTCCTGACATTTAAATCTATACTCGATGTTAACAAATTTTTCTTCTTCAGAAACGCTTTTCTTGCCATTGCCAGTCTACATTTTACATCCTCTCTACTTCGACCATCATCAGTTATTTCGCTCCCCAAATAGCAAAACTCCTTTACTACTTTAACTGTCTCATTTCCTAATCTAATTCCCTCAGCATCACCCGACTTAATTCGACTACAGTCCATTATCCTCGTTTTGCTTTTGTTGATGTTCATCTTATACCCTCCTTTCAAGACACTGTCCATTCCATTCAACTGCTCTTCCAAGTCCTTTGCTGTCTCTGACAGAATTACAATGTCATCGGCGAACCTCGAAGTTTTTATTTCTTCTCCATGGATTTTAATACCTACTCCGAAGTTTTCTTTTGTTTCCTTTATTGCTTGCTCAATATACAAATTGAACAACATCGGGGATAGGCTACAACCCTGTCTCACTCCCTTCCCAACCACTGCTTCCCTTTCATACCCCTCGACTCTTATAACTGCCATCGGATTTCTGTACAAATTGTAAATAGCCTTTCGCTCCCTGTATTTTACCCCTGCCACCGTCAGAATTTGAATGAGAGTATTCCAATCAACATTGTCAAAAGCTTTCTCTAAGTCTACAAATGCTAGAAACGTAGGTTTGCCTTTCCTTAATCTAGGTTCTAAGATAAGTCGTAGGGTCAGTATTGCCTCACGTGTTCCCACATTTCTACGGAATCCAAAATGATGTTCCCCGAGGTCAGCTTCTACCAGTTTTTCCATTCGTCTGTAAAGAATTCGCGTTATTATTTTGCAGCTGTGACTTATTAAACTGATAGTTCGGTAATTTTCACATCTGTCAACACCTGCTTTCTTTGGGATTGGGATTATTATATTCTTCTTGAAGTCTGAGGGTATTTCGCCTGTCTCATACATCTTGCTCACCAGATGGTAGAGTTTTGTCAGGACTGGCTCTCCCAAGGCCATCAGTAGTTCTAATGGAATGTTGTCTACTCCCGGGGCCTTGTTTCGACTCAGGTCTTTCAGTGCTATGTCAAACTCTTCACACAGTATCGTATCTCCCATTTCATCTTTATCTACATCCTCTTCCATTTCCATAATATTGTCCTCAAGTACATCGCCCTTGTATAGACCCTCTATATACTCCTTCCACCTTTCTGCTTTCTCTTCTTTGCTTAAAACTGGGTTTCCATCTAAGCTCTTGATATTCATACAAGTGGTTCTCTTTTCTCCAAAGGTCTCTTTAATTTTCCTGTAGGCAGTATCTATCTTACCCTTAGTGAGGTAAGCCTCTACATCCTTACATTTGTCCTCTAGCCATCCCTGCTTAGCCATTTTGCGCTTCCTGTCAATCTCATTTTTGAGACGTTTGTTTTCCTTTTTGCCTGCTTCATTTACTGCATTTTTATATTTTCTCCTTTCATCAATTAAATTCAATATTTCTTCTGTTACCCAAGGGTTTCTACTATCCCTCGTCTTTTTACCTATTTGATCCTCTACTGCCTTCACAATTTCATCCCTCAAAGCTACCCATTCTTCTTCTACTGTATTTCTTTCCCCCATTCCTGTCAATTGTTCCCTTACGCTCTCTCTGAAACTCTGTACAACCTCTGGTTTAGTCAGTTTATCCATGTCCCATCTCCTTAAATTCCCACCTTTTTGCAGTTTCTTCAGTTTTAATCTACAGTTCAGAACCAATAGATTGTGGTCGGAGTCCACATCTGCCCCTGAAAATGTCTTACAATTTAAAACCTGATTCCTAAACCTCAGTCTTACCATTATATAATCTATCTGATACCTTTCAGTATCTCCAGGGTTCTTCCATGTATACAACCTTCTTTCATCCGGGTATCCATATGGAAAGAACCCCTTCTTTATCACAAGCAGAAACATTGCATCATTGGTATATGCGGTTCTGGTAATATGGTATGCATCATGTCAGCAAGTTTATGAAGACGTATGTATGAAGCGAAGAGAATCCGGGAATCTGTGCGATATTTTTGGCTCGATTCTCTTAGAAATATAATACCAGCAATGACACTGACCTTATCACCCTTCAGTTCCAAATCACCAAAATGTTGAACAAGAAAATGGGCGGCATACCCACTAAAATTATGGAGAAAGATAGGTATCTGTCATGGCAGTTAGTACTTCATATTGCACAGGTTGTGACCTGTACCGCGAAACTTATCCCTTACATGACAGTGGTCTCTACACGGAGCTTCCACGTCTCTATTTAATGGCAAATATGACACTCTACTACCTGCTCATACGAGGCATCGTTCTCCTGCGAGTCAGTCATGGGAAAGTTGTTGCGATAAGTCCCATCAACTTCCCATGCAAGTTTTTCGAGCTCAGCGAGCAACCACCTCGCAGGATTATGACTAATATAAGATTCGAATTTGTTGTGACTAGACTCATACAAGTAAACCACTTATTGCATTGCTGAATACGGATATACGGCTCTGTTTAAATAGTATGGGAGCTTTCACCACATGCCACAGAAGCTAGGAGGCTTTCGAAGCTGGCATATAAAACGAAAGGTATCACTCTTGGTGTTGGGTATTCTTAAAATTTAAGAACGTTTTATCCTCGATAGACATTTCCACCCAAACTGGTTCCTGATTAGAGCAATCAGTCGGATGCCTTTCAATACCCTCTACCTTGGTAAAACAGTTGAGACATGTTTGGCAAAAATGTCTTTCACAATGTTTTTTGCTTTTGGTCTAACGTAATGTTGCTCCTCGCCCTCAGAGAATAGCTACAAACTAATATGTTTGATGTGCTGACAGGCTAATTTTGAAAAGTAGTTTATGCTTCACTTCTCTGTTCTGCGCAGTGTGCTCTTGGTCATCTTCTGGCTTGTAAACATCCAGAGATTTGAATAATCAGGATTCTGCCTCTAGAATTTTGGTAGGTCCTGGAGTTTTACGGTGAATAAGGTGCCCAGGAAACTGTATTTTCGGCAGACATAAGATATATCGTATTTACTCATATCCTGTGCATCTCTTAGGTAATTCCTGTTACTAGCTAGAAGCGATCATGCAAAGCATTACGTATCCTTCTCATTTAAATTCTGGACGTTAATACAAGCATATTTATTGGCAGTGTGGCTGGGACAAATCTGGACCGCCCATTAAGAGGACAGTAGACATGTGAGTACATATCGAGGTGGAGTACATAGCTGAGTGCCTTAACTCCATCGTCTTTCCTCCGAAATAGAAAATGGCTAAGTATGACGCTCTGGCAAAAGTTCTGAACCACTCTGTGAATCAATAGCCCCACAATGTCAGGATAATTCTCCCCAAATTTGAACGATGCTTTTGTCCTCACGATTATCACTACACTCTTTAGGGGGATGTGTTAGCTCACAGTATAGAGTTGAGTTACACTTAATGGCAGGATACTATGAGTCACTGACTTTCAGACAGCATGCTTCTCAAAATGCCTTGGCAATCATCGAGGAAAGTGGCAGGATATTGATAGCCCACATTCGAGTTATCAATGTGGGCTTGTGAAATCCTGTCCCTAAAAGCGCCACCAAATACCGAATAGTCCAGTGGAGCTGCAGGACCTTTGTGGTGATATGTATCAGAGCAGACAGGGGGTGCTGCTGCTGCTAGGCCAGAGAGATTCCGAAGTGATGTCTGCTTAGGTCCATTACGACGAGTGAGAGAAGGTCCAGAGTGCAACTATTTGAGCAAACTAAATGGTGTCATCAGCCCATACCACGTTGGTGAAGGTGATGATAACGATGGACCCTGTGGAGGTGGTTTTTGCAGGCACAGCGAATTCATCTTCGATGTACAGGGCTGTGGCGACGATGCATCATAGTCATGTCAACTGCTGCTGGTGTTAGCTAACATCCACGTTAGTAAGTATGATGCATAACAAAAAAAACTTATATGTATACGTTTATAGTAGTTTACTCACATTCTAAGTTAAACCCATCTTAATATGGCAACGAGTCCCTCATCACATTGATATTTGGAGCGATGTCTTATAATATAATATCCTGACTAACCATCACAACATTACTATTGAATGAGCCTACAAAGGAAATTCCATGTTAATTGCGAGATGCACGCCGGGTTCGATTCCCGGCGGGGTCTGGGATTTTCTCTGCCTCGTGATGACTGGGTGTTGTGTGCTGTCCTTAGGTTAGTTAGGTTTAAGTAGTTCTAAGTTCTAGGGGACTGATGACCATAGATGTGAAACATCCCCTTTGAACAATTATAAATGACTGTGCTTAAACTGACACACAATATTTTGTTAGCGCAACGCAATCTGACTTTCAAAATTCCCTACAAAAGAATGGCCCTGACTAACAGTAAACTATACCTATCACAAATCACTTACCTCACAAAAATATTCGCTACTCAAGCTACTGCAATACAGCGAGCGCCACTACTGCCAGCTAAATAAAAGATTCAAACTACTGAAGGCACTAACTACTGATAGGGATAGTTAGCAAATGAAAGATATTAATAGAGAACAAACAATGTATTAACCTTGATATCATCATATATAAATATAGCAGTTCATGACAAATTTCAAAACTCCGCCATCTCTCTCCCCACATCCACCACTGCTGGCGGTTCACCTCCAACTGCGCAACGCTACGCGCTGTTCACAGCCAGCTGCCTAACACTACAATGGCGAGTATTACAACAATGCAAAGCAGCCACAGACTGCACACAGCACAGCCAGTGATTTTCATACAGAGGTGGCGTTACCAATAAAAAACCTAAACAGCCTACTTACATAGCCCCCATGCTCCCCACAAAAAATTTTACAAATTGGATTGGGCAGTGGCCAATACAGATTTGAAAAAATTTTTCATAGTTATAATAACAAAGAAATCAAATGCACACACTTATTGATACTATGTTGGTCAAAAGCTAAAATTTTCTCACAGTCCATAAAGATAGTCCTGATCATTCATCATAATAGTAATTACAGGTTTTTTTTCACAAAGTCTCATTAGTAAAAGAAATTGCACACAGAAGTAGTGGATTTCCATGCAGTCTTGAAGAAGTAGTGTTGTTCTTCCAACGGAAAGACAGTGCTGACTCTTGACATGCTGACAGGTAATGGGCCACAATGGAGCAAACCCACAGCAGAGTCATTCGAAGTTTTGAAGAATATTGGTAGGTAGGTCTTCACAGAGCAGACCCACTGCCCACTGGAGTCCTGGTAGAGATTGTGGTATTGGTGGGCCACCAGAGGTGCAGACCCACTGCAGTCCTTGTAGAAATAATGGCGTTGGTGGGTCATCATAGATGCAGACCCACTGTAGTCCTTGTAGAGATGGCCAGCAGCCCTCTGTTGCGATTGTGCAGGTGCACAATCACCATTGAACAGTCTTGCGGATAATATAGCAAGTCCATAACCACCACTTGTGCACTCACAAAGTTTTTGGAATTGTCCTTAGAACCAGCAATGCTGTTATCCAGTCCCTTGCAGAATTATTAACACACGTGCAAACACTAACAGTCCCTACTTCTCACATATTGTCCATATACTATGACCAACATAAACGTGTGCAGTGAAATGTAACTTACATGTTAATAATATCATGAACTGGTGACAATTACAATTTTATAACATAAGAATACAATAACAAAGGTACAAAAGACATCATTAAAAACATAACTATACAGATAACATTTGTAGTATAGGCTTTACAAAAAACTCAAACTAACATATACATCAGTGGAATTATGACATGAGTACATACATAAAAGATCACAATAACTTTTGAAACATCAACTTCACACATGAGCATTAAACAGAACAGAATAAATAATGTATAAGCATATTTATAAGGTAAATAACATATTATTAATGCCAATTATATTTGAGGATAACAGTATTCCTCATCATAGTGAATGTAGCTTAATATTAAAAGAAGAAAAAATTCTATGAAACTACACAGAGACAGGAAGAAAACAAATACACAAGGGTACACAAATACATAGTGGGATAACACCAATAGGAAAGGACAGGGTTCGTTTTCAGTGTAACATTTGGTACTGCAGTCCAATCCAAAACTTCATATATCTTTCCTCTTATTTCATCCTTTGTTTCCACCAAAAAAATTCTATCTAAGCATGCTTTCTGTATTTATATGTTCACACATTTCTTACCTCAACATTTATTTCCAAGAAAATCCTACCTAAACCTGTTTTCTGTACTTTTTTTCGTATAACTTCTCAATGCATTTCTTCCAATTCATCGCAACTCATTCTCTTAGAGGCTACCCCCTCTTAAGCTAACTTAAACCTACTGAGCTCAGATGCTAAACTAAGGGATGAGGCAATGCAGCAGCACAAAACAATTAATACAAACAGCAATAAAAAAATGGAAATTTGCAAAGCAAGCTACAGCAAATCTAAATTACCAAGCAATTCAACATTACAACTAATATGAGGCAATGCGCAGCAAACAAGAAAAATAAATCTGGCTTAGCAGAGTAACACAAATTGAAATTCAGTAGCACTATGCCTGGCAACCAACAACATAAAATGAAATAACTTGTACCTAAACATGACATAACTCAAGCAGAAAAAATATTACAGTAAAAACAACAATGCAGATAAGGGAAATGTATATTCACATCTTAATGTCTATGTAATTAAAGTGGTGCACCACAACAACTTATTGTAAAAAAAATATTACCATGTACTTGAAAAGAAAATTATGTGTCCAGTTACTGTTACTAGTCCCTTCTTATTGTTCTTTCCTTTCCAAGTGCTCCTTTTTTTTAAAGAATGTGGATTACAAAATTATTATTTAATAGATCTGTTGACAGAAAGTGTTCACATTAGCAAATGCATTTTATTTTATAAAAGCAATGCTGCAACACAGCTGGAAACCAGATATCAAGTGAAATAAGCAACTACGAAAAGCAAAGCATAAAAATATCATTCAATAGTCATGTGACATTTCATAAATTAGTAGAAATTCTCTCAACTCTCGTAGAAAGACGCTTGTCGTAATCAGGTGTGCAGATGTAAAAATATTTCTCGTCATTTCATTAGGCATTTCAGTAAATATAATAAATTACGAGCTCCACAGTATGATTTCGACAAGGAAATGTCAACAGCGAGGATAATGGCCTCCCCTTTTTTTTTTTCTACTTGTGCTTCCGGAAAGGCACACCCTAATGGCTTGTTCTCCAGGTGTCTGACACAGCTGTGTGCCGACGACGCACGTGCAGGTGGTCACTTAACTTCTTTCCAGAATAAAACAGAAAAACTGTGCAGATATAAAACAGAAACACCGCAAAAGCAACATTGTATATTGTCACTCATTAGTAGCGTCGTGATAAAATCGTGTAGCTGTCACATAAACTAACCACTGTGTCATCTGGTATCTCACAGAAAGTACTTTAAACCCAGAATGTATTTTCAAGTAAACCAAAATGTTGCATTAAAATCTCATTAGCAGTACCAGTATGTGTCCTAAGTATGTAAGCCTGATAGTCGTTATGTAATCGTGCAACTAACAAGCAAGAATGTACAAATACAACACTGTGTCATCTGTTCACTATAACAATGCATTCGTAATTTCTTGTTTAAAAATGTTCCCTAGGTTCTAGACTGGATATTTAACTTCAAACATTGTTGTATGTTAACAGTTTCTTAAGTCTGACACAGCATACTAGTAATGTATAGTGAAAAGTTATATGGCAAAGACAAAGTTAAAAAGCAGATTATCTTTCAATAAACGGTTTTACATGTGAAATGTGGTGTAAACCTTTACTCTTCCTAGTACGCAGAGTTTCAACTTCAACGCAATTATCATGTGGTATACGTCAGATTCTGTAAGGTCCATTGTAAACTAGAAAGAATTTGTGACTCAAATGTTTCTTCTTATGTGACAATGAATGAGCTTTAATGAGAACTTTCTGACCAATATACAATTTCTTTGCATTTGCTTTACCGTGTAGTTTTCTCCTTTTGTCTGCTGCAGATTTTATATTTTTAAGAGCCAAATCAATTATGTCTTTGTGTCGAAGTTTATGTGTATTCGGGAAAGGTACAAGATCTCTGATTCTGTTCGGTGGTTCTTCATTCTTTAGTACAAGAGTAGGTGGTAAAGCAGTGGAATCATGAGGCATTTCATTCAGCACATTTTGAAATAAGTGTAAATATCTGTCCCAATGCTGATGCTTTCTGTGACAATACAGTCTGCAAAGCTTATTGATTTCTTTCATAATCCGTTCAGACGGGTTACAATGTGGTGAGTACAATGAAATAAAAACAGGTTTGATTTTATGGTTGCGAAGCATGCGTGACCAAACAGCAGATCTGAATTGCGGTCTGTTATCTGAAATGACTTTACTAACGTGTTCAACTTCACGTAAGAAATTTTTAACAAAGGCGTTGCATACAGACCGTCCAGTGGCTTTACGTAACGGTGTGAAAGAAACAAATTTTGAAGTAAGTTCAACAGCGACTAAAATGTACGAAAATCCATTAGATGTTCTGACAAGCGGTCCCAAGAGATCAACAGCAGTAAATTCTTTTAATTTAGAAGGAATGATAGGAAACAGCGGAGCACGATAAGAGACAGTAGATGGTATCGCCTTTTGACAAAGTTTACAAATAGACAAGACTCTTCGAATTCTCCTTTCCATATTGTTAAAATAACAAGTCGTTCGAAGAATATGATAACATTTTCGTGGACCAAAATGTGCGTAGCTGAAATGAATGTACCAAATGAGCTTATTAACAAAATCGTCTGGAATGCAAAGTACCCATTGCTTGTCATCAACAGTGCGGCGTTTGAAGAGTATGTTGTTTCTAACCAGGTAATAATGCCGAATCTGTGTGTGTGTCTTTTCATGCCATTTGCTCTTGATGTCTTTCCAAATCGGATCTTTATCTTGTTCATGAGCAATGTCCTTTAAAGATGTGGTGATGAAGTTTTCAAAGGCGACTTTCTGAATGTAAAGAATACTGAAATTTTTCTCGAGGTTGCCTTCTGTGTTACTTTTCTCAAGCCCAGCCGGTGCGCGTGACAGTGCGTCCGCAACAATGTTCTCCTTGCCGGGAATGTAGACTATTGTGAAGCGGAATTCTTGCAGAAACAATGCCCAACGTTTTAATTTTGAAGACATAAGAAATTGTAATGCACGATGATCACTGTATACTTTTACGAGCTTACCAGAAAGAAAGAAACGGAATTTGTTAAATGCCCAAACGATAGCCAAAGCTTCTAATTCAGTAACGGAATAATTTTTTTCAGATTTGGTTAGCACTCTGCTAGCAAAAGCAATGGTTTTCTGAACAGTAGTGTCATTTTCTGTGGCTTCTTGAAATAAATGGGCACCAAGACCGACTTTAGAAGAATCCGTGCTAAGGCAGAAATCTTGTGACAGATCTGGATGAGCTAGTATTGGCGCGTTAAGTAGCGATTCTTTCAAAGAATTGAATTCCAACTGTGCTTGTTCGTCCCAGTTCCAAATAGTATTTTTTCCAGTGAGAGAACAAAGTTTTGGTGTAACAAGAATTTGCATATTCAGAAAACGACGGTAAAAATTTACGAGACCTAGAAAACTGCGGACTTGTCTTTTTGTAGATGGAACTGGAATGGCTCTGATTGCTTCTAACTTTTCAGGATCCGGCTGAATACCTTCAGAAGAAATAATATGTCCCAAAAACTTCACTTTTGTCCTACCGAATTCAGACTTTTCCAAGTTAACTGTAATTCCAGATTCTGCAAAAATATGTAACACGCTGTTGAGGATGCGATTGTGTTGTTCCCATGAGGCTTCTGTTATCAGAATATCGTCTACATATAAGGTGATGTGACGTTTTAAGAATTCAGGTAATATGGAATTTAGCCCACGAATGAATGCTGCTGAAGAAATGTTCAAACCAAAGGGAAGTTTCCGAAACTGATAACAAACGCCGAAACAAAGGAAAGCTGTGTATTTTCTACATTCTGGATGAAGTTAGATCTGATAAAAGCTGGATCTGAGATCAATGGAAGACAACACTTTTACACCATTAAAATTTTGAAGAAGTTCTTCCAACGTTTGCGGCCTGTCTGTTTCAGGAATAATGATCGTATTGATTTGTCTCGAATCTAAGACAAGCCTGATCGATCCATTTTTCTTCTCAACAACATGTAATGGATTGTTGTATGAGCTTACTGCAGGCTCAATAATGCCCTCGTCAAGCATAGATTGTATTTCTGTTCTAACACGGTCCCTATAATGTGCTGGAATTACATATGGTCTAACACAAAATTTAGTATGCTCACGAACACGAAATTGGTATTGAAATCCCTTGATTGTTCCTGTTTTGTGAGTAAAAACTGTAGAATGTGCTTGTAAAATCTCAAAAAGGTCCTGCCTATCAGTGTCATTACAATTCTCAATTGTTTGAATTTTATTCTGAATTAACTTATTAGTGTCAAATGCGCCGTCGATATCATCCCTGTCAGTACTTGCAGAATGATTGTTAGCGTCAAGTTCCGTCGAAAATTCCGAACTGTTGTCTAACAGGAGGTAAAGCCGATTAATTTCATCGTCATGGTTTGAGAGCCAATCTTCAAATTTCAAAGCTACTGACTTACCTTCTTTTTCTAAAGTCATTTCAGCATCGTGAAAGTTTAAGATTGCTTTGTATTCATTCAAAAAGTCTACTCCCAGTATAATTTCCGTCGACAATAATGGAACAATAAGAAAGTTCATAGAGAAGCTGTGGCTTTGACAAAAGAATTCTAAGTTGGTTTGTTGGCGTACATCTACACTTTTTCCAAAGATTGCACCTTGTAATTTAATCTTACGTAACGGAAGTGTGGGACAATCGTTCGATTTGTTGCATTTGCTAAAGGCTGTTTCACTGATTACTGAAATGGGACTGCCAGAGTCAAGTACTGCCGTAAATTTTACGTCATTTACTGTAATGTGAATCACAGGATATGCAATGTTATGTTTTACGTCGTGTTCTTGGAGTAAGATGTCCCTAATGTCTTCCACTTTTACGTAATTAATAGCTACGGCAGCTGCGTCGTTAGTGTCATAAGAACGTTTTGTGGCTGCCAGCGGTGTGAGTCATTGCCTATTGTCTCTTTGTTGGCGTGCGTCGTTATTGGGATTTGGAGACCTAACTTCTACAAATTCACCGCGACGAGAAGGGCCTGCTCTGTTTGAATCCCGCCACTTCTGATGCAATTCAGGTCTGTCGTTACGATCACATCGTCTGTCGTCATGTCGGTAGTTCCTGTAGTTTCTTTCTTGTCGGTTAAGTGCTGGAGAATTTCTCCCTGAATCGTAACTGCGCGCTGGACCGTTGCGTCTAAAGTTATTCTGTCTCTCTTGATAATAATTATTTTGGTTCCCAAATTGTCTGTTTCTCTGATTGTCTCTGTGATAGTCACTACTGCGGACAGGTGATCTTTCCCTGTAATTATTACTACTCTGCCAACGATTGTCATACGGGTGGTGTCTGTTTTGGTCACGATTTGTGTTGTGAGAATAGCCTTGTCGCGTCCAGTTATTATTTCTTTCATCGCGGAATTGCGACTGATGTGATCTGTAATTGTTGTGCTCCTGCATTCCGCGATTGTCAGTGTCACTTTCCAGTTCTTGTAACAGTCCCTGAAAAGCTTCAATGTCGTCTTTGCAACGTCCTGCTAAAATAATATGTCGTAAATGTTCAGGTAATTTGATTAAGCAAATGCGGATGAGTTCTGAGGGGCTGTATGGGTTTGACAGGTACTGATTCTTGTGCAACATGTCTTCAAAATATTTCACAAGACTGGAGAATTCAGATTGTTCGAAATGTTTCATCATTATGATGCCATGTTTTACTCGGTCTTGTGTAGCTTGAGACCAATATGCTGAGAGGAAGGCATGGTAAAATTCTCCTTCACTGTGACAATCGTGAATGACCGATCGCATTCTTACAGCTGGTTCATTCTCTAAATAGCCACACATAAATTCTAACCTGTGCTCCAATGACCAGTTGGGAAGAAAACAATGAGAGAATTGATGGAGCCACGCTTGTGGATGAATGTCGTTGCCGGAATTGTTAAATGTTTTGAATTTACATGTAGTAATGAACAGCTTATAGTCAAAATCATCATGTCGGCGAGTCGCATGTCGGTCATTGTTACGTCGTGTCGGCTGTTCAAACTCAAAACTCGGTGCACATTGCCAATTTCTTTCATAATTTCCGAAATGCGCTGTGTTATTACTTTGTGGTTGTTCCGTATTTCTACGTCCCTCTTCCCGTATTGGGGCGCGAGTGTCCTCTGAAATACGTAATTCTTGTACTACTTGTGCCAACTGATCTTGCACTTCCCGGATTTCTCTTTTGTACTGTGTATTGATTTGATTTTGATTTTGTTTGAATTTTCTAATTTGTTCATACTCTTCTGTGTCAGTGAAGGCTACGGGTCTTGTGTCATTCAGATCATCATCTACCTTTGTAGATAAGTTAGTGACCTGATCCGAAAGTTCGGCTACTTTCTCTGATAGTGTACTTATTTCCTCCATGTGTCTTTCTGAACCAATTTTCAGGGTATCTACTGTGTCCTTTAAGTTTTCCTGAGTTCTTGCAAGTTGCGTAACCGAATCGGTAGATGCAACTGAGTCAATTTTAGCTTGCAAGGTCTCATGATTTTCATGAACAATAGTTTGCAGTTCTTTTATGGCTGCTTCGTGATTCTGTAATACATTTTCATGACGCGAAAAAATAGGTTGGAAATGCTCACAAATTTGTGTTTTTACGTCATTACAGACCTTTTGACATTTCGATTCGATGTTATGTAACTCAGTGGTTAAATCTTCACGTGTTTGTTCAAGTGTAGTGTCTAACTTTTGAAGATTTTGTTCCATTGTGTCTAACTTTTTGAGATTTTGTTCCACTGTGTCTAACTTTTTGAGATTTTGTTCCACTGTGTCTAACTTTTTGAGATTTTGTTCCACTGTGTCTAACTGTTGCTGTGTTTGTCTCTGGTGTTGTTCCATTGTGTCTAACTTTTCAAGCTTTTGTCCGATTTGTTGCATTAATTGTAATAACAATGCACTGGTGTCTGAAACATGTTCCTCAGTGCTTTTCGGCAGTGAAGTTGCACCGGCAACATTCACATTTTGACAAGCAGAAAATGTTTCTTGACTCATTTGAGAAAACGGTGAGGACGCAAAACCTGAATCTACAGTATTTGCAATATTGTGTTCTGTCATTCCCGATTCCTGAGGCGAGCTGTTGCCGATCGATCGATCGATAATGCTTCCCTGTTCACTAACTGTTTCACTGCCTACGCCATTGTTTGCCGCCCGCTCAATTTCCCTATGCGCAATTACCAAATTACTACTTTGAACATCAGTTAATTCATTACTCGGTGGCGCTAACACACTGCTTTCATTTTCACTGTCATTTCTCAGTTTACTTTGGAGCCTAGTATTACGTTTTTCACACGCCATTATTGTCACAGTATTTCACACGACAACACAGAAAAACACAATTTGAAGATCAAAAATAAGAGAACACATTAACATAGCACTGAAAATAATATTTAGTTAATTGCAAGCGCAGCTGCGAAAAACTTGCTGCAAATCTACATGCATGCCACAACTGTTTTACTGTACAACAATGAAAAACTACAACTACAAAGGAAATTCTCTCTATAATTACGCGCTAGCAATAAACAAAATCTACACTAATTACACAAACTACAAGAAAAAATCAGAAGATTCCAGTGAGGTATCCTCGGCTAAGGGTCGACATATGAAACGTCCCCTTTGAACAATTATACATGACTGTGCTTAAACTGACACACAATATTTTGTTAGCGCAACGCAATCTGACTTTCAAAATTCCCTACAAAAGAATGGCCCTGACTAACAGTAAACTATACCTTTCACAAATCACTTACCTTACAAAAATATTCGCTACTCAAGCTTCTGCAATACAGCGAGCGCCACTACTGCCAGCTAAATAAAAGATTCAAACTACTGAAGGCACTAACTACTGATAGGGATAGTTAGCAAATGAAAGATATTAATAGAGAACAAACAATGTATTTACCTTGATATCATCATATATAAATATAGCAGTTCATGACAAATTTCAAAACTCCGCCATCTCTCTCCCCACATCCACCACTGCTGGCGGCTCACCTCCAACTGCGCAACGCTACGCGCTGTTCACAGCCAGCTGCCTAACACTACAATGGCGAGTATTACAACAATGCAAAGCAGCCACAGACTGCACACAGCACAGCCAGTGATTTTCATACAGAGGTGGCGTTACGAATAAAAAACCTAAACAGCCTACTTACAGATGTTAAGTCCCATAGTGCTCAGAGCCCTTTGAACCATTTTTGAATCGCGAGATGATTGGTGTTTATAGGTACGGTAAACACATTGTAGTTCAACTGACCTGATGTGATAAACACTTCATCTATTTGGGACTGCAAATTAGCTCCTGATGAACCAACGCCCGCCGCTGTGGCCGAACGGTTCTAGGCGCTTCAGTCCGGAACCGCGCTGCTGCTCTGGTCGCAGGTTCGAATCCTGCCTCGGGCATGGATGTGTGTGATGTCCTAAGGTTAGTTAGTTTTAAGTTGTTCTAAGTCCATGGGACTGACGATCTCAGATGTTAAGTCCCATAGTGCTTAGAGCCATTTGAACTTTTTTTTTTTTTTTTTTGATGAACCAACATTTCCATTAAAATGCCTCATCTCTGTTGATTGTATCGGTGCTGCTAATGTTGTTTCTGGCAAATCTCAAACTACAATGACTTCTCTCACCACAACGTCTCATATTTATACCCAAAAACGACATTCCCTTGCTTATTTCAACCAATAGGGGACGAGTATTCTGCAAAGCTTCCTACTTTCAATCGTAATCAAGACTTTAATGAAAATGGCAAAGCATATGTTAATCAGGACACTGGGAGGAGTTGTGGTCTAAATAACAATAGATTTAATCACTCTTAACATCACAAGACAAAAAAAATGGCTAAAGAAAAGGCACACAAACTTTTTTTTATTTAAAAAAACGCTTTCAATGATATGCTGTCTATGGTGAACAAAGTGATCATCTGCGGATTGACACATGACACTAACCAGAACACTAATCGCTTTATCTGACTTCATTCACGTGAATCTGTGGTGTGGCCCAAGAACTACACTACAATGCACTATTTATACCCCACTATTCCATAAAGAAGAATATAGTTCCAAAGAGCATGGTTCTGAGAAGCATATATTGGAGCCCTACGCCAAAGCAGCGAATACTTTACCCACCTGCTGGTCAGGGCGGCGCACCATGATGCGTTCAGCGACTGGAGTCATGGACGGCAGCAATCTGTTATTAATGGCACGCGCCCGAAAAATGCAATCACGCGGTCTTGCGTTCAGCTAATTCGGATTGCAGGTACTTCCCTACGAATCTCTGAAACCCCTGTGTATTCTAGTATGCAGGTGGACCTGTTTGCTGGTCTGCCAAACCAATTTTGCTCTGTAGCATGACTATGCATGACAGAATATGTCAAATGTTTAGACTGCCGACTCAAGACAAATAAGTACACCCACACTTCGGTAATTGTGTGTGATGCTAGAAGCAGTACCTCTGACGGTTCAGATGGTGACTGGCACAGGCTCTAAGTGGCACGCTAGCAAAGGACACAAGTGTCACAGATTAGGTAAAGACCTGCAGTTCTTTACTAGCGAAGCACCAGTACAAGAGTGTTCTCTTCCCTTTCTCTCAGCTATCCTCGCCAGCTCAGTAGCATAGCACATTTACATCTTAGGCTACTCCCACTTTATCACAAGCCAATCACGAGCTGGAGCGCCACATTCGAAACTGGGAGACTGCCCATTGCTCTGCATACTCAGATTTGACCAACCAGAGACTTTAACGTTAACTGGGAGAAAAGGAAAAAATATTCAGGTTCGCGGCCTCTTTCCCACGTGTTTACACTATGTCTTTGCCAAAAGCATGACCTGTATGGAACCACAGCCCTCCACAAAAAGATCGTTATCTCCCCTGTTGCGTACATTTCAAACTTTCCAAAGAATGGCCATAAACTCGCTAAAAGCCTCGTGCCTTCACAAATATGTTTTGTAACGGAGTCTGGACGTCTGGGCGCCAGTTAATTGTCCCACGGAAATTCACAGAAACACACAGTCGTCTCATCGGTTTCCTGCCCAACAGAGGCCATCCTCTGCCTTATTGCTGGTCTTCAATGCTGTGCCCATTACAGTAGCGACTCCTCGGCGCTAGTCAGCCTACCTGGACGCGGCTGCCGACCGACCGGGGCCTTGCAACGTTTCTGTGCAATGAGACCGAAGAAGTCGGCAGTTCACAAACGTTTTCACCCGGGTTCTGCAGAAAAAACGCTCCCCTCGGCCGTCAGCCGCCATACTCTTTTACAGCAGTCGTTTTAATCAGCACTCTCTTCCTTTGAACACAGATAAAGCTTACCGCTATTCCTTCACAAAAGCACACAAGCAAGAGCGTAAAACTATTACCAATCATTTCATCATATAAATGAAGTCAAATCATATCCATGTATAGCAACCAAGTAATAAAGATCAACTTCCCTAAGAACATTACGTGGCATGACGCCATACCAGAAGTGATAGTGCCCTGCAACCTCTCACAACCCTCACAACCTCCCTGTTCCTCTCAAATTTATTCTTGGCAAGTGTCACACTTTAAATTGGTTAGTGTGACATGGAACAGAATAAATTGTGACACTTTAGTGGGCACATTATCAAAGAAATAAACATGAATCAGTCTTTGTTCACCATAAACCCTAGCACAATATTGTCCCCTGCCTTTACCACATTCAACCAGGGGTCATACATGCACACTCTGCTGCATGCCTACAAAATTATAATGAGATATAAAAATGTGATGGGCATACCATCGGGTCAATATTCTTGTAGACCCCGACTTAAATGACACATACTAAAAGGTTACAGGGTCATGCAAACATTTATCTACTCATTCATCCTGAAATTAGGGCCAGAGAAGGGTATTTCCCTAACCAGAATATAATAATACCCCTGCTCAATTATTCACATGGCTGCATTCATTTCTTGACGGAACATATATCACAAACGTTCTCACATTCACCCAATATAAAAGATCCCTAGAGTTCAGTTTGCATGTGTCATCTGTTCAGCTTATTTCTTTAACATATGTCAGTCTGTTCCTGTAATACGAAGATGTAAGTGTCAACACAACAAAACAATATATAAGTGACATAAGACGAGTGAATCTTTACACAAATCGAAAAATAATACATGAGTTCATTAAGAGAAAAAAAAGCTTGATAAGAAAACACAGAAAATACATGTAATCTTGTAAAAATGAAATCAGCAATGCCGTATATAAAACAAATTAATTGAATACAACAAATATCTCCTACTGTTCCCTTCTCAAAAGTTTTTAAGGAGTCCGATTTTTAAATTTACAATTGTCACACTAATAAACACCGCACTACCCAAGTCATGTAACAGGTTAGATGTGGCAGCTATGCGAGATGAGATTGCCAAGATGGGTTACTGCTTGTCTGTGGCAACAATCAGTGGTGTCTCGATTACTGACCGTCTTGGATGATGTGGTTGTCAGCAATGCGTAGCCGCTGCTGAAGACATTCGTGGGGTGACCTGGGCAGCATATGGACACAGGTTTGAGGAGAATCTCCTTCCTCCGTCGCCGTCTCCGTCGACCGTGTCTCTAGACATGTAAGTACCTCCATCCAGCGCTCCACAGGCAGCCACATCCCAGTGATGCCCCCTCGTCCATCCATTCAGCGGTAGGTCCTTCAGGACCTTGGAGTCGGAAGCATCAGTGAAAGTGCTCTCGTGCCACCAGGGCACCAGCCCTTTGTTGACAGCTCGTGGCGTGAAGCGACACGTCCGCATCTGCCTCCATTCACATAGCCTGATGACGTCATGTCGCCCAGCTGCCCTGCGGTCGCTATGTGGGTCACCTCCACCTGCTGACCAACTCCCGGTTCACAGGGCTGGAGGATGACCTTAACTGGCGCTTCAGTCCTTGCCGCCCCGTCTGCTCAGCTGCTAAAGCCGCTCCGCTGTCAGGGACCTGCCCAACTGCCATTCAGCTCCCGCAGTCTGCACAATGCTTACATGGGGACTTAGTGCCATGTTAATTTCCCACAACATTTCATGCAACTCAAAGTATTAAGCCGGCTTAGATTACACATTCACTTCAGTCACTCTCATACCATCTAAGTCTACTACTTATTCATGCAACCCAACTACTATACAAGATCTACGAACTACTGAAGATATTAGATTTCCCATTACTTTTTCATTAAGGTGGCACTAACGCTGGTGTATGGCGTGGATCTCGATGAGTGCCGACGTCACCAGTCTGCTCTCTCCCCTGTGTGGCAAAACAACCACTACGAAATTTTCTTTTTTTGCTGAAACTGACGCAGAATTTTCGCAGTTTGATGTACAAGTTTTACACTCCAGCTCCTGAAATAAACATAAAGAAAGCACAAGGTATTATCGACATTTGACTGCAAAGCTACATTTCTTCTGTTCCTCTCCTTCTCACAAATTGATGGTGTGCCTCGCTCACTCTGCAAAAACATACTAAAGTGACTCGCACATTTCGTACTCACGTCACATAGTACAAATTATCGCCCAAGATCTACCACTCAGGCACTCATGAACTACCCGCGAAAGCCCACACGAATATCATTGCTCAATAGCGCGGAAAACCACATGCGAAAACCAAAAGCGAATAATCAATGTGAACAACAATCGCCTAAGACGCGATAGCTCATCTGTGTAACCACACTCGAATAAAATATCCCATTCGTGAGAAACATCGCACCAAAGGCGGTATCCATAGACGAAAAACACACCACAAATACATCGCACCACTTGCGATGACAAGAATCAGCCCACAGGGAAGACACATTGCACTGGGCAATGCTCACAAACCACAGCAAAACACACAAGAAAGTCAACGCGCCTCCAACGTGGACAATACACGACCATCCTGCAAACTAATTTCAACGACGCCCTTCTCACACACTATACTACGAATTATATGCCGGATCGTACAAGGGCGTTTCTGCAATGCACACACAATAAACAGAAGAAATATGACTGTAGTTGAACTCCAAGATGTTACGAGAAGAATTCCGTTCCCAATACTCGTGCACTTGTTTCGGACCCGAAAACATAAAATTCTATCGTTGTAGTGACCCGAGTCTGTCGTTCCGTGCAAACTGCAAAACTGCTATGAGAACATATAAACTCGCGCGAAATAGGAATCAAATAACCAGCGAAATTTCCGTGGTGTAATCGGCACATTTCTACGCTCAACAACTGTAATTATTCAGCTCTGGGATGACCAACTCTACAACTTGATACATGTCACAAAGAAATACTTGTACAGTGAAATTCTAACAATGCCTCACTCTTACGACTAGCAGTAATGGGAGAAGTTCCAATGCTAATTACCATATTGCATCACAAAACAAACTAGAGAAATGATTGTAGTCTTTAAAACTATTATAACTAAACAAAACTTATGCTACTATGCTTATGTTCAGCTGTCACCGTCCATTAAACTATCTGTGGCTTGTTCACAATAGGAAATAGCCACCGTATGTCCCCCTTCTATCTACATCTACATCCATACTCCGCAAGCCACCTGACGGTGTGTGGCGGAGAGCACTTTGAGTACATCTATCGGTTCTCCCTTCCATTCCAGTCTCATATTGTTCGTGGAAAGAAAGATAGTCGGTATGCCTCTGTGTGGGTTCTAATCTCTCTGATTTTATTCTCATGGTCTCTTCGCGAGATATATGTAGGAGGGAGCAAAATACTGCTTGACTCCTCGGTGAAGGTATGTTCTCGAAACTTCAACAAAAGCCCGTACCAAGCTACTGAGCGTCTCTCTTACAGAGTCTTCCACTAGAGTTTATCTATCATCTCCGTAACGCTTTCGCGATTAAATTATCCTGTAACGAAGCGCACTGCTCTCCGTTGGATCTTCTCTATCTCTTCTATCAACCCTATCTGGTATGGATCCCACACCGGTGAGCAGCATTCAGGCAGTGGGCGAACAAGCGTACTGTAACCTACTTCCTTTGTTTTCGGACTGCATTTCCTTAGGATTCTTCCACTGAATCTCAGTCTGGCATCTGCTTTACCGACGATTAATTTTATATGGTCATTCCATTTCAAATCACTCATGATACCAACTCCCAGATAATTTATGGAATTAACTGCTTCCAGTTGCTAACTTGATATATTGTAGGTAAATGATAAAGGATCTTTCTTTCTATGTATTCGCAGCACATTACACTTGTCTACATTGAGATTCAATTGCCATTCCCCGCACCATGCGTCAATTCGTTGCAGCTCCTCCTGCATTTCAGTACAATTTTCCATTGTTACAACCTCTCGATATACTGCAGCGTCATCCGCAAAAACGCTCAGTGAATTTCCGATGTTATCCACAAGGTCATTTATATATATTGTGAATAGCAACGGTCCTACGTCACTCCCCTGCGGCACACCTGAAATCACTCTTACTTCGGAAGATTCTCTCCATTGAGAATGACCTGCTGCGTTCTGTTATCTAGGAACTCTTCAATCCAATCACACAATTGGTCTGATAGTCCATATGCTCTTACTTTATTTATTTATTTATTGTTCCGTGGGACCAAATTAAGGAGAAGTCTCCAAGGTCATGGAACGAGTCAATACATGAAATTATAACACGATAGTAGAAACAGATAAAATGAAATATAAAAAACATATTCAGGCGACAAGTCGTAAGTTTAAACAAAGAATATCAACAATGTAACACTGGAATTTGCTTAATTTTTTAGCTCTTCCAGGAGCTCCTCGACAGAATAGAAGGAGTGAGCCATGAGGAAACTCTTCAGTTTAGACTTAAAAGAGTCTGGGCTACTGCTAAGGTTTTTGAGTTCTTGTGGTAGCTTATTGAAAATGGATGCAGCAGAATACTGCACTTCTTTCTGCACAAGAGTCAAGGAAGTGCATTCCACATGCAGATTTGATTTCTGCCTAGTATTAACTGAGTGAAAGCTGCTAACTCTTGGGAATAGGCTAATATTGCTAACAACAAACGACATTTTCTTTAATGTACACTGTGAGGGCAATGTCAGAATTCCCAGACTATTGAATAAGGGTCTTGAATAAGGGTCGACAAGAGGTTCTCGAACTTACACCACATATAGCTCGAACAGCCCGTTTTTGAGCCAAAAATACCCTTTCTGAATCAGAAGAATTACCCCAAAAAATAATACCATACGACATAAGCGTATGAAAATATGCGAAGTAGACTACTTTTCGTGTTGAACTGTCACTTATTTCAGATACTGTTCTAATGGTAAATAAAGCAGCATTTAGTTTCTGAACAAGATCCTGGACATGGGCTTTCGACAACAGCTTACTATCTATCCGAGCGCCTAGGAACTTGAACTGTTCCGTCTCGCTTATAATATGCCCATTCTGTCTGATCAAAATATCGGTTCTTGTTGAATTGTGAGTTAGAAACTGTAAAAACTGAGTCTTACTGTGATTTAGCATCAAATTATTTTCCACGATCCATGAACTTATTTCATGAACTACATTACTTGATACTGTTTCAATATTACACACAAGATCCTTCACTACCAAGCTGCTGTCATCAGCAAACAGAAATATTTCTGCATCACCTGTAATACTAGAAGGCATATCATTTATATAAATAAGAAACAGCAGTGGCCCCAGCACCGATCCTTGGGGAACGCCCCACTTAACAGTGCCCCCTTGGGACTGAACATCACTACCACTCTCAATATTGCGGAGAATTACCTTCTGCTTTCTGTTCTTTAGTAAGAGGCGAACCAATTGTAAGCTACTCCCCTTACTCCATAATCGTCCAACTTCTGCAGTAATATTTTGTGGTCAACACAGTCAAAAGCCTTCGTTAAATCAAAGAAAACACCTAGCGTTCGCAACCTTTTATTTAATCCGTCCAAAACCTCACAGAGAAAAGAGAATATAGCATTTTCAGTTGTTAAGCCATTTCTAAAACCAAACCGTACATTTGACAGCAAATTATGTGAATTTAAATGCTCCAGTAACCTTGTATATACAACCTTCTCGATAACTTTAGCAAACACCGATGGCATAGAAATAGGTCTAAAATTGTCAACATTATCCCTGTCTCCCTTTTTATAAAGTGGCTTCACTACCGAGTACTTTAATCGGTCAGGAAACCGACCACTCATAAAGGAAAAGTTACAGGTATGGCTAAGTACTGGGCTAACATACATAGAACAATATTTCTGTATTCTGCTAGATACCCCATCATATCCATGAGAGTTCTTGGTCTTTAGTAATTTAGTTATTAACTCAATGTCCCTCTTGTCAGTATCATGGAGGAGCATTTCAGGTAACAGTCTCGGAACACTTTTTTCTAACAGCGCTATATGATTCCCTGTTGGGACTAGGTTTCTATTTAGTTCACCTGCTATATTCAGAAAGTGATTATTAACTACTGTAAATATATGCGACTTATCAGTAACACAGACATTCCCACTACGCACTGATTCTATATCCTCGACCTGTCTCTGCAGACCAGCCACTTCCTTTACGACTGACCATATGGTTTTAATTTTATCCTGAGGCTTAGCTATTCTATCTGCATACCACATACTTTTTGCCTTCCTAATAACATTTTTAAGCACGTTACAATACTGCTTGTAATGGGCTGCTGTATTTAGATTTTGACTGTGCCTAACGTTTTGATATAATTGCCACTTTGTTGTACAAGATATTCTTATCCCCCTAGTCAGCCACCCAGCCTGCCTGTTTATGCTAGTACCCTGTTTTGAAAGTTCTAACGAAAAGCAACTTTCAAAGAGCACGAGAAAAGTCTTGAGAAATGCATTATATTTTTTGTCTACTGTATCAGCGCTATAAACATCATGCCTCTCTCGTTCCTTGATAAGGTTTACAAAGGTCTCTACAGTAACTGGATCAGCTTTCCTAAACAGTTGATGACTATATTTAACATGTGTTGCAGCACAAAAATTATTTTGGAGTTAAAATTTGTGCATCATGATCTGAAAGTCCATTTACCTTTTTGCTAACAGAATGCCCTTCTAGTAATGAGGATGAACAAAAATGTTGTCTATGGTTGTTCTACTGTCCCCTTGCACTCTCGTTGGAAAGAATACGGTTTGCACAAGAGTATATGAATTAAGGAGGTCTACCAGCATCCTTTTCCTTGCATAATCACTTATACAATTAATATTGAAGTCACCACATATAACTAACCTTTTGTATTTCTTATAAAGTGAACCAAGAACCTCCTCTAGCTTTAGCAAAATGTGAAATCGGTGTCTAGGGATCTATAAATAACAACAGGTAGAAGTTTATCTCCATTAAATTTAACCACACCTGCACAACATTCAAACATCTTTTCAGTGCAGTACTTCGAGACATCAATTGGCTCAAATGGGATACCGTTTTTCACATACATGGCTACTCCCCCATACCGCAAAGAGCTCCTAGAAAAGCTGCCAGCCAACCTGTATCCTGGTGAAGGAAGCGTCTGAATTATCTCGTTATTTAAGAAGTGTTCAGATATACCAATAATTTCAGAGTCAACATCTATAAGCAGTTCACTAACTTTATCTCTAATACCTTGTATATTTTGATAAAATATACTAATTCCCTCAATACTCGGATACCTAAGCTTTGTCAAAAGTGGTTCCTTTGTTAGAGAGACTTCCCTTAAGCAGGAATACCTATCAGCTGACTTCAGTCTAAAAAAGGTGCAGCTCTAACACCCACTACTGCAGGAATTTTCCCATGAGTGATCCCACCACCCCCACCTATGCTGTCACCTATAAGCTTTGCCAACCTCCCCTTCCCACACCTGTTGAGGTGCAGGCCATGTCTAGTGAAACCCGTCCTCTTGATAGACTCCACCGACACCACTGAAATGTGACCCATGCTTTCTGTCATCAGTGCACACCCAAGCCTCATGTTATTGCGCCTGACGGCTGTATTAAGATGAGGCCGATCGTGAAGCTGAAACAGTTCCACGAAATGCACATTCGTGTTGCCAGTCTGAGTGGCGATCTTTTCCAGGTCACCATCTATGTCATACTCCCCATCCCTATCAATACTATTACCAGCCCCACCCACAACCACTACCTGTTCATTAAACGACTGTGGGGAACTGTATCAAACGCCTTGCAGAAGTCAAGAAACACGGAATCTACCTGGGAACCCGTGTCTATGGCCCTCTGAGTCTCGTGGACGAACAGTGCGAGCTGGGTTTCACATGATCGTCTTTTTCGAAACCCATGCTGATTGCTACAGAGTAGATTCCCAGTCTCCATAAAAGTCATTACACTCGAACATAATACTTTTTCCAAAGTTCTACACTTCTTGACAACGGAGATGACCTGTGCCCTTTTCCAATCTTTTAGAACGCTACGCTCTTCTAGAGACCTACGTTACACCGCTGCAAGAAGGGGGGCAAGATCCTTGGCGTACTCTGTGTAAAATCGAACTGGTATCCCACAGGTCCAGCGGCCTTTCCTCTTTTGAGCGATTTGGATTGTTTTTCTATCCCTCCGTCATCTATTTCGATATCTACCATTTTGTTATCTGTGCGACAATCTAGAGAAGTACAGGGTTATTACAAATGATTGAAGCGATTTCACAGCTCTACAATAACTTTATTATTTGAGATATTTTCACAATGCTTTGCACACACATACAAAAACTCAAAAAGGTTTTTTAGGCATTCACAAATGTTCGATATGTGCCCCTTTAGTGATTCGGCAGACATCAAGCCGATAATCAAGTTCCTTCCACACTCGGCGCAGCATGTCCCCATCAATGAGTTCGGAAGCATTGTTGATGTGAGCTCGCAGTTCTGGCAAGTTTCTTGGTAGAGGAGGTTTAAACACTGAATCTTTCACATCACTATGCGTGAAACTTGCCCGCACGCGTTCAACCGTTTCTTCGCTCACTGCAGGCCGACCCGTTGATTTCCCCTTACAGAGGCATCCAGAAGCTTTAAACTGCGCATACCATCGCCGAATGGAGTTAGCAGTTGGTGGATCTTTGTTAAAGTTCGTCCTGAAGTGTCGTTGCACTGTTATGACTGACTGATGTGAGTGCATTTCAAGCACGACATACGCTTTCTCGGCTCCTGTCGCCATTTTGTCTCACTGCACTCTCGAGCGCTCTGGCGGCAGAAACCTGAAGTGCGGCTTCAGCCGAACAAAACTTTATGAGTTTTTCTACGTATCTGTAGTGTGTCGTGACCATATGTCAATGAATGGAGCTACAGTGAATTTATGAAATCGCTTCAATCATTTGTAATAGCCCTGTAATTACAGTGCAGTTGTCCTCTGTGAAACAGCTTTGGAAAAAGACATTTAGTATTTCGGCCTTTAGTCTGTCATCCTCTGTTTCAGTACAATTTTGGTCACTGAGTGTCTGGTTCAAAATGGTTCAAATGGCTCTGAGCACTATGGGACTTAACTTCTGTGGTCATCAGTCCCCTAGAACTTAGAACTACTTAAACCTAACTAACCTAAGGACATCACACACATCCATGCCCGAGGCAGGATTCGAACCTGCGACCGTAGCAGTCGCGCGGTTCCGGACTGAGCGCCTTAACCGCGAGACCACCGCGGCCGGCCTGAGTGTCTGGACATTTTGTTTTGATCCACCTACTGTTTTGATATAAGACCAAAATTTCTTAGGATTTTCTGCCAAGTCAGTACATTGAACTTTACTTTCGAATTCACTGAACGCCTCTCGCATAGCCTTTCTCACACTACATTTCGCTTCGTGTAATTTTTGTTTGTCTGCAAGGCTTTGGCTATGTTTATGTTTGCTGTGAAGTTCCTTTTGCTTTCGTAGAAGTTTTCTAACTCGGTTGTTGTACCACGGTGGCTCTCTTCCATCTCTTCCGATCTTGCGTGGCACATACTCATCTAATGCATATTGTACGATGGTTTTGAACTTTGTCCACTGATCCTAAACACTATCTGTACTTAAGATAAAACTTTTGTGTTGAGCCGTCAAGTACTCTGAAATCTGCTTTTTGTCACTTTTGCTAAGCAGAAAAATCTTCCCACCTTTTTTTAATACTTCTATTTAAGGCCGAAATCACCGATGCTGTAACCGCTTTATGATCACTGATTTCGTGTTCTGAGTTAACTGTTTCAAATAGTTCGGGTCTGTTTGTCACCAGAAGGTCTAATATGTTATCGCCACGAGTCGGTTCTCTGTTTAACTGCTCAAGGTAGTTTTCAGATAATGCACTTAAAAAAAATTTCAGTGGATTCTTTGTCCCTGCCACCCGTTATGAACGTTTGAGTCTCCCAGTCTATATCTGGTAAATTAAAATCTCCGCCTAAAACTATAACATGGTCGGGAAATCTACTCGAAATATTTTCCAAATTTTCCTTCAGGTGTTCTGCCGCAACAGCCAGGGGGCCTATAGAGACATCCAATTACCATGTTTGAACCTGTTTTAACTGTGACCATCAGCCAAATTATTTCACATTTCGGATCTCCGCCAATTTCCTTCGATACTATTGCAGTATTTATCGCTATAAACACGCCTCCCCCTTCACTGTCCAGACTGTCTCTGGGGTATACATTCCAATCTGAGTTTAGAACTTCATCACTGTTTACATCTGGTTTCAACCAACTTTCCGTTCCAATGGTTCAAATGGCTTAACATCAGAGGTCATCAGTCCCCTAGAACTTAGAACTACTTAAACCTAACTAACCTAAGAACATCACACACTTCCATGCCCGAGGCAGGATTCGAACCTGCGACCCTAGCAGCAACGCGGTTCCATACTGAAGCGCCTAGAACCGCTCGGCCACAGTGGCCGGACAACTTTCCGTCCCTACTACTATGTGGGCATTGTGACCGTTTATTAAAGAGAGCAGTTCTGGGACCTTCCTATAGACGCTCCTGTAGTTTACTATTACCACATTAATATTTTCTTCTCTTCTCCTTCCCCCGCTGTAACTGCTGCTATCGTGACCTCCAGCTTTATTCAATGAAGGGTTTAATGAGCGGTATGTAATGCACTCCTGCCAATCGTCCAGCTCTCAGGAACTCTACCTCATACGCACGGCGTATCCGAAACGGTCCACTACACACATTGAAGAACTTCTGACACTGTTTCTTCTGTTTGTTTGAGAGCCTGAACGATTTGACGAGAATATTCTGTCCAACGCCAAATTCCCAGACCCGAGCCTTCCTACCTTCTCGCTCCTTCCTTCTCCTTCCACCTTCATGAAACCTTTCCAGCACCATCCCGATTATCTCTCGGTGCGGAACCTGTTTCCGCCGGGGAAATTCCACTAGCTCCAGTACTTTCTCTGGCGGGTCTCTGTTCTTCAGCACAGTTATCGGTGCCAAGAGAGTCGAACCTTGTTGAAGTTCATTCACGACATTTTGGAAATCCCGCAACATCACGTCCCATGTGCTGTGCTGTCGATGACAGTAGATACGACACAGATTCCTCAGGTCCTTCATCCATCGTACTGCGGGGTTGGAACTCGGGTGATGTCCAGATATGTAAATGGGTGCAGAGTGAAAATCTCATTCTGGAAACACCCCTCTTATATCGTCTGACAGATTTCGTCCTCGGAGTCCTCTGGGTCATAGTGGCAATCCCTTTCATCTCTCGACACTGATTTCGACTTTCGTAAATGCCAGTCTTCTGAATCTACCCAGATCTTAAGGCACCTCTCCGGGACTTGGGCCCGTATCGCCCGATCAATAAATCGAAGCATTATGCTTTTATCCTTATTTAATGTCACTGTATCACGTCCTAGATCCAATACTGTATTGTTTTCGCTTAGGAAATCAGTTCCGATAATCATCTCAGTTGTCAGTTTTGGCACGATCAGGAAGTTTCCCACCAGCACGTGACCTTGACAAAATAGCTCTAGCCTTTTCTGCAGGTTCACTTCAGTTACCTTCCCTTCTATTGCTCCTTTTATTCTTAATCTCTTCACCGATAGTTCCGCCCAGTCTTGCAGTCCCTTACTCTGTCTATGTCTCTTCCCCGATGGCCGAAATCTCATTACACTATCCAGGATTGCTCTAACTTCCTTTCCTCCTATGGTTACCATAACAATTTGATGCACGTCATTATGAGTGAATCCCGCTCTTTAGAGTTCACTTGCAGATGCGTTTTGTGCCTCTTCTGCATATTCAACTATTCTTTGACGTTGGTTATCATTTCCTCGCGCCCTTATACCTGGGTTCGGTCCCCGAATGTCAGTTTCCGTTTCCTCCGTTGTTCATTCTCGCACCTCTTCCATTATCGTTGAAACCGGAGCCATGGTTTTGCCATCCGTTGTTTTGTGGTCCGTAGCTTTCATTCCTCATTCCATTCCAGCCTCTGTGGCGTAGTACATTATTAGTGCGATTCCCATTCCAGTCTCTTCGTTGTTCAACTTCAATACTTCCGAAATTTTCTGACCGCGAATGGTTTCCGTAAGGCGTTCCATTCCGTGCATTTCCATTCCTATTACTATAATTGTTATGTTGTGGACGTGACATAGGGCCTGCGACATATCTGTCAGACTTTCATCTGTGTTCTCTGATATTCTCTGCTCAGAATTCGTAGTCTAATTCGTAAAGAGTGTTACGGAAAGTACTGAGCTCCACATTACACCTGCCAGCTAATACTAGTTGATATGATGACGGAAGTTTGGTGTAACAGTGATGTATGATTTTACCGGTGGAGAATGGTACGCCAAGATACTGGTTTTTGTCAATCATTGCATCATGGAACTTGACTGGGCTTTTGTAGCCTGAACTCGCGAAATCCTTGCCAACAATCATCTCGTACTTTACGCGCTCTTGCGTCTCCTTGGATCAGTTGATATTTAGCGAGTTGTCCTTGAATTCCTGGTAACTTCTACACGTTGCTGATATTCCGTGCATTTTCTCCGCAACTGAACTTTGCAAGTGTCCGCAAATAAAGTCTAATTTGTATTTTAAAGGACAATTTGGAGGTAAAGAGAGGTTAAATTGTGGTATCCAAGTGCGTGGGTAGATAAAATTATCCTCATCTCGGAAAAATTCGAATTTTAGGACTTGTAAGAAGTGTTGAAAATCAAATGGCGTTTCATCGACAATTTCCGTCCTACGGAAAATATCAGTCCTTTCGATGTCCTCTTTCGACGTTCCCTCATTTGTGCTGCCTCCATGGCTTAGAGGAAATGCGACATCCATCTCACCATGTCCTCTGCTCGCTGCTAACGGTACGGAGTTATCCGTCCAGTCCGAATTTGTTTCTGGTTCTGTTGCGTTCGCGCTTAGCCGCATTTGAGATTATTTCCTTAGCGCCTCCTCCAATTTCTTCTCCATTCGCGTGTTGATCGCTTCCTGTTGAGATTTGAACGAGAGTCCGGACCTCTTCAGTCTCGCTCACTGGAGTTGCAGTTGTCACGCCCGAACCAGTCCCTAATTTGTGCAGCTCTGACTAATTTATCTATGGCCGCTGCCGCATGAAGATCCATGGCTTCACGTATTTTCGTGTCGATGCGGTGCTCCGCGTCATTTTGCCGCTTTTCCACACTCTCGATCGTCTTGTTCAAATTGACCACTGCCTCTCGTCCTTGCTGTTCTGTGCGCTTAATCGCTTTCGATGCTTCAGCTGCTACTTGTCTTCCGAACTTGCTACTGTCTTGGCGCTCTCTGCCGTCTTCTTAGCATCATGCGCAATCTTTAAACCTTTCAGTCCTTTGGTGTTTACTTTACGTAGGTTTTCCTGGAGTATTTTTACCCATGACTTGTGTTCCTTCCGCATCTGATTTACCTGAGCACCGATATTTTTTATGTCCGTCCTCGTCTCGTTATTATCTGGCACTAACTCATTAATTTTCTCCTACAATTTCTTCTCCATACCCATTAAAAATGCCGCCCGAATGAAGTCCTCTTCCTTTTCCTCAGTATCGTAATCGAGCGAACTCAAACTTGATCTCTGCGGTGTTGTATCCGCATCATTGCGTACTCATACCGCCCTGTCGGCTCTGTCCGGATTTCGACTAATCACTTCTGCTTCGATATCTTGTGGTACGCTCACATCTTCTGTAACACGCGATCTGACACTGCCTGTCCCCTCAAGAAAAGCCATATCGCTTTCGTCTCCCTGATTTCCTTGTTGCACAACATCGTTGTTGCTAACACCGTTCAACAGCAACGCCTCCCTACGTTCAAATTGTGCCTCCACCGTTTCATTGCGCTCTTCCTCCATGACATACGCTTTATTTTCCCGCTCCCAGTCTATTTTGTCTCCGTGCCCCATTTCTCGTTATCATTCAAATTTTCTCTCTACACAAACTTTAATTATCCGTGCAACACGTGGACAACCGTATTATCTAACTGAAAGATATACGCAATACAATACAATGACATCAAAAAAAAAAAAATATAGGTAAGCAGTATGCAGTCCGAGACTGCGACAATTAGGGACCGATGACCCCAGCAGTTTGGTCCAATAAGGCCTTACGACAGATTTCCAATTTCCTACTACGACAGTAGTACACTAGATCCAGAATCGACAAACAACCAAAAACAAAACAAAAAATAGAATAGTAAACACCACAAAAATAATACAACGCCGTTAGCAACGCCGGGAAAACGGTCGACGTGTGACACAGAAGTCACTGACACAAATACACTGTAAATAAAACAGGTAAACACATAAACAACACTATCAGAGAATTAAGTATCTCAGCGCTAGTCAGCCTACTTGGACGCGGCCGCCAACCGACCGGCGCCATCCATTGTGTCTGTACAATGAGACCAAGGAAGTCAGCAGTCCGCAAATGTTTTCACCCAGGTTCCGCAGAAAAAATGCTTTTCTCGGCCCTCACCCGCCATACGCTTTTAAAGCAGTCGCTTAAATCGGCAACCTCTTCCTCTGAATGCAGGTAAAGCTCTGCGCTATTCCTTCATTAGAGCACACAAGCAAGAGCATTAAATACTGCCAGTAATTCCATCAAATGAATGAAGTCAAATCGTATGTAGGTATAGTAACCAAGTAATAAAGATCAACTTCCCTAAGAACATTACGTGGCATGCCACCGTATCAGAAGTGGGAGTGCCCTGCAATCTCTCAATTCATATCTCTAGTCAAATGGTTATAGGTATGATGGCACCTACAAGTGGCTATGCATAGGCCCCCGATAACTCACACCATTTTCATTGGTGTTTGTAAATATAGGATTATATTTCAATGCAGATACACATTGGTCCATCACTTGGGCACCGATTCCGCTGTTCAAAGAACACGAAGAATTTACCGATGCTTAAAGACTCCCTACATACAGTGAACAACTTCTGCAGCCCTCTACCCAGCACATCAGACACCACTGTCAAAGAATACCATACATATTTTAGTAAAGTACCTTTTGCAGCCATTCGCTAGTGCAGGAGCCAATGATGTAAGCATAAGCCATCGCTCAGATACCACTAAACAGCTCTTCTGCAAAAATATTAATTATAATAATGGAAGGAAATAAGAATTTTTTAATCCGCCAGCGAGGGTCTTGCCTAAGATGCAGAGACGTCAGACAGGTGCTATCACCGAGAGCCCCACCTATGAGGTTGCTGCTGTTACTGAGAGATACAGGAGTGTGGCTACATCGTGACACTATCAGCTCCTGATGCGTGCTTTAAAAAACTACGATCAATATCGGAATGATTTTGACAGCAAAACTCTGTGAGGAAACTTTATTAATCGTTCTGTAGTATTTCAAACGATCATGAGTTTATGTAATCAATTTCCACGTAAAATAATTGAAATTATGAATAGATGGATAATATTCTGCATGAGACCCCACACATCAAACACAGTTATGTGATTATCCATACTATTAGCAAAGACATATGTATAAGGACTCCAGATGATGGCACTTTCAGCCATACCCTCTAAGTGTAGATGTAATTACACTGTGTGTGTGTGTGTGTGTGTGTGTGTGTGTGTGTGTGTGCGTGCGTGTGCGCGCCGCATGTGCGTCATGGTTTGGATAGCCCCAGGGTCAGAGGTAGAGTGGATGTTTTTCTTGGTATGCACACTGTTTCTCAAAACGCATACAAATGGACGAAAATTGCTTTAATGCCATCCACACCAACCAAAACACTATTTGAGAAAACGCTGAGCAATAGTATTTGGTTCTAATCTAAGTAATGCAAACTTCTCTTGATTCCGTCTCTAGTAGTAGCATCAATATATGAGTGTGTGATCCATTTACACTATGTGATCAAAAGTATCCAGACACCTGGCTGAAAATGACTTACAAGTTCGTGGCTGTGGCTAAGCCATGTCTCCGCAACATCCTTTCTTCCAGGAGTGCTTGTTCTGCAAGGTTCGCAGGAGAGCTTCTGTGAAGTTCGGAAGGTAGGAGACGAGGTACTGGCGGAATTAAAGCTGTGAGGAGGGGCGCGAGTCGTGCTTGGGTAGCTCAGTCGGTAGAGCACTTTCCCGCGAAAGGCAAAGGTCCCGAGTTCGAGTCTCGGTCCGGCACACAGTTTTAATCTGCCAGAAGTTTCATATCAGCGCACACTCCGCTGTAGAGTGAAAATTTCATTATAGGTATGGATAGATGTCTGCCCATTACACATTACGACCACTTTCAACTATCAGCGGTCTCTGTCAGTCAACAGACGAGGTCAGCCTGTACGCTTTTGTGCTGTACGTGTCCCTTCACGTTTCTGCTTCACTATCACATGGAAAACAGTGGACCTAGGGCTGTTTAGGAGTGTGGAAATCTCGCATACAGACGTGTGACGCAAGTGACACACAATCACCTGACCACTTTCGAAGTCCGTGAATTCTGTGGAGCCCCCCTTCTGCTCTCTCACGATGTCTGATGACTACTGAGATCGCTGATATGGAGTACCTGGCAGTAGATGGCAGCACAATGCACCTAATATGAAAAACGTCTGTTTTGGGGTGTCCGGGAACTTTTGATCACGTAGTCTTTATCGCTTCTGGAATAACACCACTTTACATGGCACCCAAATAATTTTACCATTCCGTATCCACATAACTGGTCTTGGAACAGACCTATAGCTTTCTAGGAGCATATCTAAGAACTCTCCAGAAACTGATTTAGTGCTTATGTCTCAAAAATTTCGTATACTTTCTATGTATACAGATATCCTGTACGCCCACGTCGTATCCAGACTTTACCAAATTTTTGACACTTCCCACATTTTTCCTTTTTTTATTTTTCAATTTTTCCGCATTTTTCCGTATTCCAAATCTAAATGTAGAAGTGTATACGCTGATCAGCCAGAACATTATGACCAATGACCTACTATCGATGTAAACCCATTCAGGCGATAGCAGCATCCCCTCTCAGGGAATGACTGCCAGTCAGACACATGCACGCTGCATGTAGCATCAGTGAGCATGCTGTCAGTGTATAAAACGGGGAAGGCATGCAATCTATCTGAGTTTGACCCAGGGCAGGTTGTGATGACGTGTGGGCGTCTCACGAGCATTTTGTAAACTGCACGACTCCTCGGGTGTCCGAGGAGTGTTGTGGTGAGTGTCTTCAACATGTGATGTGACCAAGGTGAAACCACGTCCAAACGTCATGGGGTTTTTGGCCACCAGTCATTACAGATGTCGGATGTCATAGGCTGGACAGACTGGTAAAAGAGAATTGGTGGTGGAATGTGGCATAACTAACATCATATTTTAGTGCTGGCTAGAGTACAAGCGTGTCAGAACACACAATGCGCTGAACACTCCTAACAATGTGCCTCCACAGCCTACGACCCATGCATGTGCCAATGTTAACACCATGACATCAACAACTGTGACTGAAATGGGCACATGACCATCCACACTGAACGTTGGCATAGTGGCAGAGCATTTCAAGGTCTGATGAATCCAGATACTTCGTTCATCATGCTGATGGAAGTGCGCAAATCTGTCATCTTGCACGAGAACAGTTCCTTGACACCTGTACTGAAGGATGGAGACAAGCTGATGGCAGCTCAATTGTGCTCTGGGGAACTTTTACGTGGGCATCCATGGGTGCAGTGGAGCTCGTGCAAGGCACCATGACGGCCAAGGAGTATCATACACTTGTTGCAGACCTCATACACCCTTGATGACGATCATGTATCCCAATGGAACTGACATTTTTCAACAAAATAATGCACCATGTCACACGGCCATGAGTGTGATGGAGTGGTTCGAGGAACACAGTGGTGAGTTCCAATTGACGTGCTAGTCCCCCAACTCTCTAGATCTGAACCTGATCAAGCACATCTGGGATGTGATTTAGGATGGCATCAGATCTCATCACCCCTGTCCTCAGAATTTACAGGAATTAGATTAATTGAGTGTGCAGATGTGGTGCCAGCTCCCTCCAGCGACCTACTGAGGCCTCACTGCTTCCATGCCATGACAAACTGCCACTGTTATCCTTGCCAAATGTGGACATACTAGCTATTAGTTAGGTGGTCAGAATGTCCAGGTTGATCAGTGTATATGCTCTGATTAGTTACATTACCAGGTGTGGTTAGCTACTCGTTTGTACCATCCAACTTTGATACAGAGTTCCAGCCCAGCCAGGGTATCTACGAACTATATTTATTACTCCAAATGTCGGTGCTAAAACACACATGCACATTTATGTATAGCTGTGGGGATAGATAGAGTGTTGATGTTATTTCGTTGTAAACACACATAGCGAAGTTCTGGTATTACATATGTAGACTTTCCACTTAGTTCCCACTACTTCCCCCCACCAATAGTAGAATTATAATCAGAGGCAGCACAGCCAGTTCCGGAAGTGGATATCAGCATCGCCATGAGGCGGTGCGGCAGTGGTAGCGGTAATGGGGCCAGCATCCCAGGGCCGTTCCAGAGTTGCATACAAACAGTGGATCTAACTGCATTAGGTGTGGCATATTTGTAATGGTGGATCCACAATGCGATACTTCTGGGAATATTATTAGATGTGGAACCAGCATATGTTTTGTCCAGGGATAATATTCAGGGCAAATTCATTTGCGCCACGTCTGAGATAGTGGCTAGGGTGGATCCATCTGCAAAAAAAAAAAAATCTATAGTAATTGTCTGTATGGATCCCCCAACATAAGATACAAGGCATTGTCTGAAAGGTGGATCCAGCAGTAGCTAACTGTACCTGATTATGTAAGGGATTATTTTTCAGGCTGGAACCAGCATGCAGTACATCTGGGAATATTTTTCAGAGTGGATCCAACTGTGGAATGTCTTGGGCAATGAATGGGGTGGATCCATCTGTGAAATAATTCCTGCATAATGTTCGGTATTGATCCACCAACATATGACCCAGGATAGTGCCTGATAAGTGGATATTCCTATGTCACCTCTAACACTGTTGATACCACTGCAGCAAATGCCTCGCCACCGCCACCGATGGCCTGCTCTGGCACTGCTCCCACCACCTCTAACACCATCTTCACAATCAATTAGGGAAGAGTGTAGACCCCTCAGGAGGCCAATTCATGAACTAGCACAACGGTGCTATGTGTGTTTACAATGATGTAACGCCCACACTCTAACCCCACGACAATCTATGTACACTATGTGATCAAAAGGATCCCGACGCCTGGCTGAGAATGACTTACAAGTTCGTGGCGCCTTCCGTCGGTGATATTCAAATTCAGTATGGTGTTGGCCCACCCTTAGCCTTGATGACAGCTTCCACTCACGCAGGCATACTTCAAACAGGTGCTGGAAGATTTCTTGGGGAATGGCAGCCCATTCTTCACGGAGTGCTGCACTGAGGAGAGGTATCGATGTCGGTAGGTGAGGCCTGGCACTCCACACTGTCTTTTCTCTGATGCTCAACCGTTAAATGTTTAAGCTCCTTACACCAAGCGACCGGCGTGATGTGTGGCTTATAAGCAGCCGCTCAACCATGAAATCCAAGTTTTATTAAATCCCGTGTAACTGTCGTAGTACTTGCAGTGGATCTTGATGCAGTTTGGAATTCCTGTTTGATGATGTGGATATATGTCTGCCCATTACACATTACGACCCCTTTCAACAGTCAGCGGTCTCTGTCAGTCAACAGACGAGGTCGGCCTGTACGCTTTTGTACTGTACGTGTCCCTTCACGTTTCCGCTTCACTATCACATCGGAAACAGTGGACCTAGGGATGTTTAGGAGTGTGGAAATCTCGCATACAGACGCATGACAAGTGACACCGAATCACCTGACCACGTTCAAAGCCCGTGAGTTCTGTGTAGCGCCCCATTCTGTTCTCACACGATGTCTAATCACTACTGAGGCCGCTGATATGGATGACCTGACAGTAGGTGGCAGCACGATGCACCTAATATGAAAAACGTATGTTTTTGGAGGTGTCCGGATACTTTTGATAGTGTATGTGCGTGTGTGTTTCAGCATTGGATTTGGCACTTAGTGTTGTCCGGGTTGTGACTCTTTAGCAAAGTTGGATACCATAAAAAGTAGCAAACTACACCTGGTTATATAAGCAATAAGGGCATGTATACACACCTCTAAATTTATATGTAGACTGTGAAAGACACGGAAAAATCGAAAAATATCGAAAAAACGAAAATAATGTGGAAAATGTAAAAAATTCCGAAAGCTCCGGATATAACATAGTCATACAGAATATCTGTATACTTGGAAAGTATTACAATTTTTTTATGACATAAGCACTAGGTCAATGTGTTGGGAGGTCCCTTGGATACTTTCCTAGGAAGTTTGTGTCAAGGCCAGTCAAATGTATTTAGAATCGTAAAGATATCTGGATGTCATGTAAAGTGGTATAATTCCGGAGGCAACACACGTATTGACGCTAATACTACCAATGGAATCACGACAAGTTTGCATAGGTAGCATACGTAACTTAGATTACGAGAATCGTAGAATCTAATACTTTTGCTGGGCTGAAATGATTCAAATGGCTCTGAGCCCTATGGGACTTAACATCTGAGGTCATCTGTCCCCTACAACTTAGAACTACGTAAACCTAATTAACCTAAGGAGATCACACACATCCATGCACGAGGCAGGATTCGAACCTGCGACCGTAGCGGTCGCGCGGTTCCAGACTGAAGCGCCTAGAACCGCTCGGCCACCACGCCCGGCTTTTGCTGGGCGTTTTGTCTATTTTTTTATTATGATTTATCTTGCTTTAACCCTTTTTTCGTAATTTGCTATCATAGTATCAGTTGTACGACATTTGCAATGGCAGTTGCCCGACCTCTCTGAACACAGTGCAAGGCCCTCGCTGGAAACATAAAAATTACTCTCGCTCTCATCCGTTGTTGTTATTAATATTATCGTAGAAGAGCTTCGTTGCAGACTCTAAGCAAAGTGTGATGCTTACATCAATGGCGTCTGCACTAGGGAATGTCTGCAAAAGGCGAGTTGGTAAAATGTATGGTACGCTTTGACAGTGGCGTCTGATGTCTTGGGTAGAGAGCTGTAGATGCCAGTCGCTGCGCGCAGGGTGTTTCTGAGCGTCAGTCAAATTCCCCTTACTCTTTCAACAGCGCACACCGTGCCCACATGAAGCACCCGCGCTGAAAAAATGTAATACTATATTTACGAACGTCAGCAGAAGGGGTGTGAGATACTGGGGCGCTATGCTTAGTCACGAGCAGGCGACATCATGCCTAACATCACGTGACTACAGATATGGATACTCATCTCCCATTGGTTGAAATAAGCAAGAGAATATAGTTTTCAGCAATAAGAAGGAGTCGTCTCGGCGCAAGAAGTCATCGCAATCTGAGATTTGCTAGAAGGAACAACAACGTCTCTGACAGAATCAACAGAGATGAAGAATGATGTTGGAAATGAGGGTTCATCAGGAGCCATTAACAGCCGCCAATTTGGGCCTATTTATCCTACAGGTTTTTACTTAAAATGATTTTTTGATCAGTTTTCAAGTTAACATATGATTGATATAGCTTCATTTCGATGATTAATTTCTTCTTCTGCTGCTGCAGATGTGATGGATGTTGTTGTACTCAGAAATGTACCAGCAACAACTACTCGATGACCTGACAAGCTGATGATGCATTTGTATCTCAGTCTGGTTCGTCTATGACATATTCACCATGCCTACAAACACCAACTTGATATGGACTAATGATGCTTGGTCAACAGCCAACGCAGCCGTGTTCTGGATCATCTAGTAGTCAAGATGGCCCATTGTTTCTAACACACTCAATGATAATACTGCAATGGGTTGAAAGGATTTGGTATTACAAGGCGTCGCTGCAAATAACGACATGATGCCTTGTGGGCTTATTCAGATGCCACTACTTTAGAATGTGGATGAACTACTATAGATGTCTGTGTATATCATTTTTTTGGTTATGCATGATACTTATCAAATTATTCTTTCTTTACATGGAGGCCGTACATGGTTGCGGGCTTGCACTAGCAGCAGCTGGCATGACTATGACGCATTCGTTGCCCCATCCCTGCACATTGAAAATGAATTCGCCATGCCTGCAAACACCACTTACACGGGATCCATCGTTATCATCATCATCATCATCATCATCATCATCATCATCATCATCATTGTTACCAATATGGTATTGGCTGATGACACCAGCTAGTTTGCAGACGCAGTGTGGGAGTGTATTGCACGGAATAATATTAGATTCTGTTACCACCTGTGACATAACAATCATAATTAGTTAGTTACTTCCACATGTCATATTACTTTAACAATATTACACTAGGAAAATCAGTTTACATAGGAAGTAATTGTTATTTGTTGTAGACGCTTTGGAGCTTTAATGTAAACATTGAATACGAGTACAAGATGGAGATGACACGACATGTACGTACTTTTACAAAGGGAAGACAAAGCATTTGAAGTTATTCATCAACTTGCACTGTGCATGGATGGAATAAACTCTGCAATCACATGTCATCAAATAAAGTTATGATTAAATGAGGAAGTGTAACTAATCAATAAAAGAAGAATTCATTTACAAGTCACTTGTATGAGTGATTTTTGAATATTGCTTATCAGCCTGGGCCCATTACTATTTTGGATTAATAGAAGATCCAGTGAACATGACTTCTTAGTTAGCGCAATTGCTGTGGTATATGCTACAAGACGGGTGGGTCCTTTTCCCCATTGTCATATCTATGCGCACATGTTAGAAATTGATAAAGCTTTTTATCTAAAGGAATGGTATTATTGCATCATCTTCAGATTCCGAGAGAATCGCCGAGAATATGAAATACACGCAAAACTTAAAATGCATAACATATGCGAAAGCTTAAAGTAGTTCTGCATCGTGTGTTGCAACCTCGCAGGAATACATTGTTGTTCAACGTTATACCCATCTGTGGTTGCTATACTGAACAATGTATCAGCAGAGGTGCACCAATAATAATTATTTGATCACTGCTCTGGAGACCTATTATCCACCTTTCCCTATGTTTCCTCCATCTTCCACTAAGGCTACAGTCTCTGTGGAATTATTTGATCACAGAAATTATTTAAATAACAGTACTGAGAGGGCAATTATCATCTAATTCTGCTGGAGAATATGTAATGGCCTGGACATTGCACATCTTATTATTCCATAGGTCTTAAGAAAAAAAAGCACCATAAACTGTTGCAGCTTTCACAAATACTGTTATTCTGCAGCTCGTAAGAAAATGAGGTAATGTATTGAACGGACTCAAGTAGGTCCCTATTAAAGAAAATATTTCTGGGTTCTTGCAACAGATGGATGAGATAAACTGAAGAGCCAAGGAAACTAGTATAGGCATAAGTATTCAAATACAGAGATATATAAACAGGTAGAATACGGCGCTATGGTCGGCAACGCATATATAAGACAACAAGTGTCTGGCGCAATTGTTAGATCGGTTACTGCTGCTACAATGGCAGGTTAGCAAAATTCAATTGAGTTTGAACGTGGTGTTATAGTCGGGGCACGAGCGATGGGACACAGCACCTCCGAGGTAGCGATGAAGTGGGGATTTTCCCCTGCGATCATTTCACGAGAAAACGGTGAATGTAAGGAATCCGCTAAGACATCGAATTTCCGACGTCACTGCGGCCGGTAAAATATCCTGAAAGAAAGGGATCAACGACGACTGAGCAGAATCGTTCAACGAGGCAGAAGTGCAACCTTTCCAAAAATTGCTGCAGATTTCAATGCTGGGCCATCAACAAGTGTTAGCATGCGAAACATTCAACGAAACATCAACGATATGGGTTTGCGGAGCCGAAGACTCACTCGTCTACCCTCGATGACTGCACGACACAAAGCTTCACGCCTCACTTGGGCCCGTGAACACCGTCATTGGGCTGTTGATGACTGGAAACATGTTATCTAGTCGGACGAGTCTCGTTTCAAAATGTATAGAGCGAATGGACGTGTACGGTATGGAGACAACCTCATGAATCCATGGACCCTTCATATGGGCAGAGGGATATTCAAGCTGGTGGAGGCTCTTTAATGGTGTAGGAAGTGTGCACTTGGAGTGATATGGGACCCCTGATACGTCTAGATACGACTCTGACAGGTGACATGTGCGTAAGCATCTTGTCTGATCACCTGCATCCATTCATGCCCATTGTGCATTCCGACGGACTTGGGAAATTCCAGCAGGACAATGTGGCACCCCACACGTCAAGAATTGATGCAGGGTGGCTCCAGGAACACTCTTCTGGGATTAAACACTTCCGCTGGCCACCAAACTCCCCAGACATGAACATTATTGAGCGTATCTGAGATGGCTTGGAACGTACTGTACAGAAGAGGTCCCGAACCCCTCGTACTCTTACGATTTATGGACAGCCCTACAAGATTCATGGTGTCAGTTCCCTCCCAGCACTACTTCAGACATTAGTCGAGTCCAGGCCAGTTCGTCTTGCGGCACTTCTGTGTGCTTGCGGGAGCCCTACACGATATCAGGCAGCTGCACCAATTTCTTTGACTCTTCAGTGTATATGCTACACTGCCCTAAATCCGATGTCAAAGTTATTCCACTCTTAAACAGCACATGGTAAAATGGCCAATATCTGTATTAAACCCCTAAATCTTTACATATCTGGTTGTTCTGTGTACAATATTGTTAAGAGAGGCAAATCTCGAAGTATGGAATCGTCTTTTCGTTCCATAGACAGGGTGAACATTAATGAAACCGACAAACTGCGGTAACACGTTCCTGATTGGAAATGGAGGAAAAAAGGTTGTATGAACTTCTGTCCGGAAATGCATCGTTGCCACGGTAGATGGCGCTGACGAGTGGCAGTTCCTCTGTCTACGTGCCGTATGTTCCTTGTGTGTGGGAGGCTGTGTGATTCGCTCAGCTAACTGTAAGCAGCAGAATGGTCAGGTATTCATGTCAGGAACAAGCCAGGATGGTGTTTGTGCATGGCTAAGCAGATGGAAATGGCCGAGAGGCAAAACGGCTATGTCAAAACAGGTACCCTCATAGACACCAACCACATTACACAACATTCAAGCCCTTTTTGGACGTTTGTCTGATCATGGGCCATGGCTCAGACAGAAGAACGTGCAGGAAGGCGGTGGATTGTGCGCAAACCACATTAGAAGAACTATGTTCTACAGTATACAGGGTGTTACAAAAAGATACGGCCAAACTTCCAGGAAACATTCCTCACACACAAATAAAGAAAATATGTTATGTGGACATGTGTCCGGAAACGCTTACTTTACATGTTACAGCTCATTTTATTACTTCTCTTTAAATCACATTAATCATGGAATGGAAACACACAGCAATAGAACGTACCAGCGTGACTTCAAACACTTTGTTACAGGAAATGTTCAAAATGTCCTCCGTTAGCGAGGATACATGCATCCACCCTCCGTCGCATGGAATACTTGATACGCTGATGCAATCCTGGAGAATGGCGTATTGTATCACAGCCGTCCACAATACGAGCACGAAGAGTCTCTATATTTGGTACCGGGGTTGCGTAGACAAGAGCTTTCAATTGCACCCATAAATGAAAGTCAAGAGGGTTGAGGTCAGGAGAGCGTGGAACCATGGAATTCGTCCGCCTCTACCAATCCATCGGTCACCGAATCTGTTGTTGAGAAGCGTAGGAACAATTCGACTGAAATGTGCAGGAGCTCCATCGTGCATTAACCACATGTTGTGTCGTACTTGTAAAGGCACATGTTCTAGCAGCACAGGTAGAGTATCCTGTATGAAATCATGATAACGTGCTCCATTGAGCGTAGGTGGAAGAACATGGGACCCAATCAAGACATCACCAACAATGCCTGCCCAAACGTTCACAGAAAATCTGTGTTGATGACGTGATTGCACAATTGCGTGCGGATTCTCGTCAGCCCACACATGTTGATTGTGAAAATTTACAATTTGATCACATTGGAATGAAGCCTCATCCGTAAAGAGAACATTTGCACTGAAATGAAGATTGACACATTGTTGGATGAACCATTCGCAGAAGTGTACCCGTGGAGGCCAATCAGCTGCTGATAGTGCCTGCACACGCTGTACATGGTGCGGAAACAACTGGTTCTCCCGTAGCAGTCTCCATACAGTGACGTGGTCAACGTTACCTTGTACAGCAGCAACTTCTCTGACGCTGAGATTAGTGTTATCGTCAATTGCACGAAGAATTGCCTCGTCCATTGCAGGTGTCCTCGTCGTTCTAGGTCTTCCCCAGTCGTGAGTCATAGGCTGGAATGTTCCGTGCTCCCAAAGACGCCGATCAATTGCTTCGTATGTCTTCCTGTCGGGACACCTTCGTTCTGGAAATCTGTCTCGATACAAACGTACAGCGCCACGGCTATTGCCCCGTGCTAATCCATACATGAAACGGGCACCTGCCAACTCCGCATTTGTAAACATTGCACTGACTGCAAAACCACGTTCGTGATGAACACTAACCTGTTGATGCTATCTACTGATGTGCTTGATGCTAGTACTGTAGAGCATGTCAACACAAGCACCGAAGTCTATATTACCTTCCTCCAATTGGGCCAACTGGCGGTGGATCGAGGAAGTACAGTACATACTGACGAAACTAAAATAAGCTCTAACATGGAAATTAAGCGTTTCCGGACACATGTCCACATAACATCTTTTCTTTATTTGTGTGTGAGGAATGTTTCCTGAAAGTTTGGCCGTACCTTTTTGTAACACCCTGTATTGAGACGAACCCTAATACAAGCTCCAGACAAATAGACAAGTGGCACTCCAAGATGGTGTAAGCCAAAGTACGATTATGTGTATCCTGCATGACAACCGCTACTTTCTCTATCACGTGCAATCTCATGGAGGGCACTTTGAACATCTCTTGTGACATGGATGGGATTCAGCTCTGTACTGTGTTCTGGGACGTTTTGTTGTCATTACAAGCACACCGTCCACTTCCTGAAATATGTTAAAAGGGACTTTTTCCCTCCATTTCCAGTCAGGAATCTGTCCTGGCAATTTGTCGATTTTATTAATGTACACCCTGTATATCACAGATCACTGTAAATGGAAGAAGATGCTTAGTACAGGTTTTAGAGGTTTTTCTGCCCTATATTAATACAGAGCACTGAAATATCGATTCTACTCACATACTCTAATGTATCTTATCTTATTCTTATGGCCTGTATCGGAAATATACAGTGGCTGGCGTATAATTATCATTCAGCCTACCTCAAACATGTTGTTATTGTTGTGGTCTTCAGTCCTGAGACTGGTTTGATGCAGCTCTCCATGCTACTCTATCCTGCGCAATTTTCTTCATCTCCCAGTACCTACTGCAACCTACATCCTTCTGAATCTGCTTGGTGTATTCATCTCTTGGTCTCCCTCTACGATTTTTACCCTCCACGCTGCCCTCCAATACTAAATTGGTGATCCCTTGATGCCTCAGAACATGTCCTACCAACCGATCCCTTCTTCTAGTCAAGTCGTGCCACAAACTTCTCTTCTCCCCAATTCTATTCAATACCTCCTCATTAGTTATGTGATCTACCCATCTAATCTTCAGCATTCTTCTGTAGCACCACATTTCGAAAGCTTCTATTCTCTTCTTGTCTAAACTATTTATCGTCCATGTTTCACTTCCATACATGGCTACACTCCATACAAACACCTTCAGAAACGACTTCCTGACACTTAAATCTATACTCGATGTTAAAAAATTTCCCTTCTTCAGAAACGACCTCGAACATACATTCACTAAAATTACCCAGCAGAGTTTCAAGAGAACCATGTTGTTCTTCCAGTTATCCCCATATACTGGGGAGATGAGAAACAAGTCCAGGGATACATACACATATGTCTGAACAACTCTCAGGCTGAACTGTAGAACACACAATCAGCGTTAAATCCTGTTCACACGTCCCAGCCTTTTCAGTCGCGATTTTCTATTTTAAATATGGTTTGCATTTTGACTGGGCGACATACCTAACATTGATATCCACTATTAGGTGTCTAGATACTTTTGATCAGATAGTGTGTGCTTAACCTAGGTCAGACAAAGCACTGTCAGGCAACTAAAGGAGGGATGACTTCACACTGTGCTGTGTCTGTGTGGGATGAGGTATACTCCACTCTAGTTAAAAACCAGTATAATGCGGATACTACACTAAGCGCAATATAAATAAAGGTGACCTAAAGTGGAATGGCTACATAAAGCAAAAGCAGATGCTTGGACCGAGAAGTCTTAAGGAAATGTAATTCATCCATGAAAGAAGTGGTTTACAAAATAATACCAATGACTGGAACAGATACTGGACATAAATAAAGATAGCACATTGTGCATACATAGGAGAAGAAATCCAGTACTGTTCTATCATAAGCTGCTGAAAAAGTAACTATCGTAAATTACCTTGCAGTTGCTCACCTAAAGCGGAGTGGTTACATAAAGAAACACCAAATCTATGCTGAGAGATATCCTTAGTAAATGTAATTCATCCACACTAAACACTACTATTAATAAAATTGAATTACGTGAGTGGCTGCGGCTGACCTGGTATGGAGTCGCAATACGAGGCTACTAGTATTATATTAGGTTGGTATACTGCTGTCGAATATGTGACAGGAAACTCTGGGTGAATCCTCGGGTAAAAGATGATGTACTTCTCACAAAACACTAGTGCGTAAATTTAGAGAAAACGCATTCAACCAGGACTGCGGATATTGTTTTGTCACCACCATAATACGCTGAAGCGCCAAATAAACTGCGTATTCAAATGTAGAGATGTGTAAACAGGTAGAATACGGCGCTGTGGTCGGCAACGCGTGTATAAGACAACAAGTGTCTGGCGTACTTCTTAGATCGGCTACTGCTGCTACAATGACAGGTTATCGCGATTTAAGTGAGTTTGAACGTAGTGGTACATCGGCGCACGAGCGATGGGACACAATATCTCTGAGATAACGATGAAGGGGGATTTTCCCGCACGATCATTTCACGAATGTACCATGAATATCAAGAATCCGCTAAGACATCAAATCTCCAACATCGCTGCGGCCGGAAAAAGATCCTGCACGAACGGAACCAACGACGACTGACGAGAATCGTTCAACGTGACAGAAGTGCAACCCTTCCAAAAATTGCTGCAGATTTCAGTGCTGGGCCATCAACAAGCGTCAGCGTGCGAACCTTTCAATGAAACATAATCGATATGGGCTTTCGGAGTCGAAGGCCCACTCGTGGACCCTTAACGACTGCACAACACAAAGCTTTACGTCTCGCCTGGGCCCGACAGCGCCAACGTTGGACTGTTGATGACTGGAAACTTGTTACTTGGTCGAACGAGTCTCGTTTCAAATTGTATCGAACGAATGGACGTGTATGAGTGTGCAGACAAACTCATGAGTCTATGGACCCTGCATGTCAGCAGGGGATTTTTCAAGCTGGTAGAGGCCCTGTAATGGTGTGGGGAGTGTGCAGTTGGAGTGATATGGGATCCCTGACGTGTCTAGATACAACTCTGACAGGTGACACATACATAAGCATTTTTATCAATCACCTGCATCCATTCATATCCATTGTGCATTCCGACGGACTTTGGCAATTCCAGCAGGACAATATGGCACCCCACACGTCCGGAATTGCTACAGAGTGGCTCCAGGAACACTCTTCTGGGTGTAAACAACTTCCACTGGCCACCTAATTCCCCAGACATGAACATTATGGGAGCGTATCTGGGATGCCTTGCAATTTGCAAGTGTACCAGTTTCTTTGGCTCTTCAGTGTATATACAATGTAGCGATCATAAGAATATGGTATGCGAGATTAGGGCATGTGTGGTAGTATATAGACAATCTTTTTTACTCAATCCGTACAAGACAGTGGAATGGAAGGAAAAACGGCAATACCGCTACCATTTACCACCCACCATGCACTGTACGAATGCTTGCTGAGTATTTGTTTGGATGTAGATGTTCACAGATGATGCAACTGTCTGTAAGACGGCAGTAGCAAACTACAGGAAGTCCTGTGAAGGATCAGAGATCAGTGCAGGGGCTGGCTGTTGACCCAAATGTATGCAAATGTAACTATTCCACATAAATAGGCCTAGAAGTCCTCTACTGTACAATTACACTATCGAGGGAAAGGGAAGCAATCGTAAAATATCTGGAAGTAGCCATCAGGAGCGATCTAAAGTGCAATGAGCACGTAAAGTAAATAGTAGGAAATCATATGCTCTTCTGGGGGAATCTTATCAACGAAAAAATCGGTTTACAGTGCACTTGTTCGACCGATTTCATGTGTTGCTCGTCAGTCTGGATCCTTACTACGTCAGATTAATAGAACATCCCACGAAGAGTGATGTGTATTATCAAGGGATCGTTTAGTTGGCACAAGACGTTAAGCAAACTCCAGTGGTAGACGCTACAAAGGAGGCATTGTGCATCAGGGAGTCGTTTATTGTGACAAAAATCGGAGGGGGTATGATGTGGGCAACAATTACTTCCTCCAATGACTGCGACGATAAATTGAGGTCATATGGAAGTTTCAGAAGTTTCATATGGAAGTTTTCAGAAGGATGTAGGTTGCAGTAAGTACTGGTAGATGAAGAAGCTTGCACAGGATAGAGTAGCGTGGAGAGCTGCATCAAACCAGTCTCAGGACTGAAGACCACAACAACAACATATGGAAGTTTACTGACAGATATTCTTTTCACGTGACATTCGTAAATGAAACAGGGGTGAATGTTAAAAGATGGTAGTAGCAGAAATTCCGTCTTCACAAAGAAATGAAAATAATGAGCTTGTTTACAAAATAGCTTTTCTTAGACTCTTTGTGGTAGAGAAGGATACGTTTAACCAGCAAGCGCAACTATCGTTTATCAGAGATCCATGGCCTTGGCCATCGGCGATGTGTGTTACTTTACAAGAGTTTCAACAGTCTGCTGAAGTTCCCAGCCAAAGCGCATATGTGGAGCTCTACTTTGGGGAATCTTCGTTAATATGCATTGCACATTGCACATTGCACATTAGATGTGTTGAGAAAAGATGAATTACACATGACCGTGCCCAAAGCTAGAGAATCTCTAGTTATGTTCTGTGTGTTACCACAATGACAATGGCACAGCCATCATTACTCATTTAAATGGCATGCGATTCTACCAGTAGACAGATCTTACATTAATATCCACTAGGAGGTACCTGAATACTTTTGATTGGATGGTGTATGCAGATTGCAGATGGCTAAAACAGAAGCAAATTCTCGAATAAGTGGTGATCAGTGTGAAGAAAAACAACATGAGGGGTGTGATCAAGCACAGAGGACCACGGTTCCAACTGATGCTTGCTTTTGCACGTCTCTGGCCATTTCTCCCGCCCCCACTTAATCTCAGAGGTGGTGGCTGCAGACTTCGGAGAGAAATGGTAGCCATCCCAAGGCAGCAGTGGGTCATGTAGAGACAGGGCAGCTCCCAGTTCGGTGCAGTGCTTCACGTTGACTGTGGAGACACCCAGGATTTTGCTAGTTTTTAAATAAAGTGCATACCTCTACCATTCCAGTCCTGCCCCTAATCGTGGTGGCAGCAACATAGGTGTTGAATGTTAGTGTCATTTAAGGATGTCTCGTGTGTGTACATAGAAACGCTCCTATTCAAACATTTTTTTTAATTTCCTGCTGCTTTTACACATCCACATTAATGTCATGGTGTTAGCCTCCTGTTAGGAAGCCTGACAGTGATGCCAGAGGGTATAGATCATTGTTTTTAACTCAGTAATAATGCAGGGTCGAGTTTCCTTATAATAAGAAAGAGCCTTGGCATATAGCAAGAGTGTGTGCGTTAAAAAAATTAACTGTGCTAATTGTTAAACACTTAAAGTCTTTTATTTACATATCTCTTCTTGAAAAGTGATTATTAGGACAACTGGGAGAAAATTGCCCCTAAACTGTAACATACAGTCTCAAAACTGTAAATAACAATACAAGGCGATCATATGTTGGAGTGTTTGCGGAAACTGCCATTGCCACAATACTCTGCGACAGACTCGAAAAATGAAACTGCGGACATCACACATCCACTGTGGTGTCCAAGGTCTGACACCAATTTTGGGTTATAAATTAACTTATTAAGGTAATTAATTAAGATAATTCAGCCCAACCTGATACTTACGCACTGAGGTGACGAAAGTCATGGGATACCTCCTAATATTGTGTCGGACCTTCTTTAGACTAATATAGTGTCACAATTCAATGTGGCATGGACTCAAAAAGTTGTTCGAAATCTCCTGCAGATGTGTTGAGCCCTGCTGCCTGTATAGTCATACAGAAAAGTGTTGCCGATGCAGGATTTGCGCACGGAACTGTGCTGTCGATTATATCCCATAAATGATTAACGGGATTCGTGTCAGGTCATCTGGGTGCCCAGATAATTCACTCGAGTTGTCCAGAATGTTCAAACAAATTGCGAACAGTTGTGTCTGAATGACATGGTACATTGTCATCCATAAAATTTTTATCGTTGTTTGGGAACATGAAGTCCATTAATGGCTGCAGATGGTCTCCAGGTACCTGACAATAACCGTTTCCAGTCAATGATCGGTTCACTTGGATCAGAGGATCCAGCCCATTCCATGTAAACACAGCCCACGCCACTTTGGATCCACCACCAGCTTTTACAGTGCCTTGTAGGTAACTTCATTCCATGGTTTCATGGGGTCTGCGCCACACTAAAACCCCACCATCAGATCTTACCAACTGAAATCGGGACTCATCTGATTAAGCCATGGTTTTCCAGTCGTCAAAGGTCCAACTTGTATGGTCACGACCCCATGATGTCGTTCTGTTAGCAAAGATACTTGCTTCAGTTGTCTGCTTACGTAGCCCATTAACGCTAAATTTCGGCGCACAAATTTCTGAGGTTATTTTATGCAGCGTCGTTTGTCTGTGAATACCGACAACACTACACAAACGCTACTGCTCTCAGTCGTTAAGTTAAGGCCACTGGTCACCCTGTTTTCTGTGGTGAGGTAATGCCTAAAATTTTGTTTTCTCAGCACACTATTGACACTGCGGATCTCGTAATATTGAACTCTCTAACGATTTCCAAAATGAAATGTCCCATGACTCTAGCTCCAACTATCATTTCACATTCAGTCTGTTAATTCCCGTCGTGTGACCATAACCACATCGCAAAATTTTCACACCACTCACCTGAGCCCAAATGACAGCTCCGCCAATGCACTGTCCTTTTAGACCTTGTGTATGCGGCACTGCCACCATCTGTATACGAGCATTTCGCTATCCCATGCCTTTTGTCAAATCAGTATTGTGCTGGCTTAAGCTGGCATCAGCTCCCCGGGTGGCGGCACCAAACATCCTCTCCTTGCTTCCCACGGTACAAGCCTACACTGACAATGAGACGACACAGAAGCTGGCGACGAGTATAATTCGGTGCAGATTTTGCTTGCTTTTCTTGTGTTTTAGCTTACAGCAGAGCTAATTTCTCAGTGCTAATTTTTTGTTGTGTATTCGCATGTATTTCAGGAGGGGAGCCGCAGAACTAATCAAATTTCTCTCTTCAGAGGTTTTTTTTTTCTATAACATTTGTGATAAACGATGGCTACCTCGCCCCCTCCACCCCCTGTCCATGCACCTCAGCCGCAGACGGCTAATGTGATGGATCTAACATTAGCTTTTCAGTTTCGGAACCAAGAAATTGCCGTCCTACTAACGACGATACAAAAAGTTCTGGCTGCACAAGCCGCGTCGGCCGCCCAACAACTACCGACCGACCGACTAGCCAAACAAGTGCCGCCGACTAACATACCAACGTTCTGGCAATTTAACGACACCGAAGAGGAATGGCTCGAATAACTGACACAGTTCCAAGCACATTGTCAAGTTCATCGTGTTCAAGGTACTGCAAAGCTACAATACTTTCTTTCCATTGCGGGGTCACCAGTGTTCACGTTAATAAAAAAATATTCCCAACTGCGTCACCCGACGAACTCAGCTATGACGAACTAATCGCTTCTTTAACTCAGTACTATGACCAGCAAGTCCAAGTAGCTGCAGCCAGATATCAGTGCTTGCAGAAAAAACCGGAACTGACGTACCGCTAGTGGTGCACAGAATTAACGGTAATGACTAGGAAGTGTAAATTTAAGCGTGGTTGTGGCAACTTTTACAGTGACTTAATGATTACAGAAATGGTTCAAATGGCTGTGAGCACTATGGGACTTAACTTCTGAGGTCATCAGTCCCCTAGAACTTACAACTACTTAAACCTAACTAACCTAAGGACAACACACACATCCATGCCCGAGGCAGGATTCGAACCTGCCACCGTAGCGGTTGCGCGGTTCCAGACTGTAGCGCCTAGAACCGCTTGGCCACTCCGGAATAAGTCTCTCCTCAGTACTTCACTGGGAGAGCACCTCTGTCGAGAGCGAATCGGAGTGCGACTCTATATTGAGTCCTTGCGATTAAGCGTTGTTCACTGTGTTGGCCCCCACACTTATTGTGCGTTGTGAACGGACTGAGTTATAGTTAAACGCCTGTGAGCGAATTTTTGAGTGGCATCGCGGTGGACTGGTTATCTGTCCGGTGTACCACGCCAATAGTTAGACTAGGGGCGAAAAGGAGTCCTTGACTTCATCAAGGCGATGGGAGAGTTTGATTGGTGAAGGTCAATCCAGATAGAACGAGAGTTATCTTATTTGTCAGCAGCGAGCGGCGCAGACAGCAGTCATCGCAGCTTACGGTATTGTGCGCTACAGCTCTTGCGAGCCCCATATTTCCTCCACAACAGTACACTTCACCGCATTTCACACGCGACAATCTCGACCTTACCTAGCAACATTCTAACGGATAATTATTCAAGTTGAGTAGGTGCGGCTCTCAGTCATTCTGCCAAGTCGATAACAATCTTAAACTTTGTATCGAAATTTCATTAGCGAATCCTACCCTTAACATGTAACTTCACATTCCGAAAAGAACCCGGAAATAAACTGTTCAGTTCATAACTAAAAGTGCCATTGTGATTTCTCAGAATTTTTGGCACAAAAAAAAATTATAATTTTCGTTAGTTTCATGTTTTTCTTACACTAACTAGCACTACCCCAGTACCCAAGTATCCCACTAGTTACGTAAAAAATTTTGTGAATTTTTGTGTCATTTCCTTACAGCGGACGACTTCAGAAGATATTTATTGCTGAAAGTTTTTCAGGCATTTCTCTTTAGAACGTTAGGAGCGTCTGTCTGACTTCTGTAGTAGTGTGGGGGTGGAAATTGCATCTTGCAGGAGCCACAGGGTAAAGAGTACATCTCAGATTAATCCGTTGCGCAGAATGACAGAATAGCATCCATACGCTCACACGTTACAAATATGGAAAAAAAGGTCATGTCCAAGCAGTTTGTTTGCAACGGCACAAGAACGCCAATTTTGCCCGCTCTCAGAAAAGACAGGCTCGTGCACACGCAGTGGAAGTTGTGTTTTTCAAACCTACAACAGGTTCTGACAAAAGTAAGATTAAGGCGGTGCCTCATTCTCGTCCTAGTGTTATGCAAGGTTGTCCTAACAACGTATTTGTCTCATTACGCATTCCTGGCCGTCGTGTGAACATTCAGTTAGACACAGGTGCCTCAGTAACTTTGCTTAATCGTCCCATGTACGAACAGTTAGGCTCACCACGCCTTTCTAAATCTAACAAACACCTCACTGCTTACAACAGAAAGGAAATTTCAGAGCATGGACAGTGTAGTTTGCCTGCCGCTTACAAATCTCACACTAGGACAGTGAATTTTACTGTGTTGAAATCAAGAGACCGTGAGAAGAATTTCGGTTTAGATGCCTTTGATTCGTTTGGCCTTAGCATCTACGACCATGTACTGTCAGTCTCTACATGTGCACCAAAAGACGGTGGTACACAGAATTAACGGGCATGACTAGGAAGTGTAAATTTAAGTGTAGTTGTCAACTACTTTCAGAAGGAATGTCAAAAGCCAATAACTTCGTAGCGCATGTTACATTGAAAGACAATGCACAGCCTAAGTTTTTCCGGATCTGCCCCGTTGCAATTGCTTTACGAGACAAAGTAGCTAGTAAATTGAAAGAATTGCAAGATAGTGGTGTAATTGCTCCCATTCAAGATAGTCAGTGGGCACGTTCTCTCGTTTTGTTGCCTAAGCCTTCTGGTCACATTTGCATTAGTGTTGACTTTAAGTATACAGTCAACCCACAGACAGTAGTTGACACTTATCCGTTACCTCGCCCTGAGGAATCATGGACAGGCTTGCTGCAAGACGTTAAATTTCTAAGATAGTTTTGCGTGATGCCTACCTGCAAATTCCATTTGATGAATAAACGCAGAAAGTGCTTGTTGAAAAATACACACTTGGGACTGTTAAAGTATTTGCATTTGCCCTCGGCAGTGCTTCCGCACCCGCCATTTTTCAACGTTACTTGGAACAGCTGACTGAAAAAGTGCCATTTTGTTGAAACATCCTTGACGATATTGTCGTGCCTCGACACCAGAGGAACACATTGCCAATTTGCCTACTCTTTTTCCAGTGTTGTCAGAAGAAGGACTCAAGTGTCGTCTTGAAAACTGTGACTTTTTTCAAATTGAACTGCTATGATAAACAGTCAGGGTATGCACCCTCTCCAATCTCATTATGCTTGCAATCCGTGACCTGCCTGTTCCTGGCAATATGTCTGAACTGCAGTCAGTACTAGACCAATGACATACTAAAATCTATTCATACCGAATGCAGCGCAGATTGCAGCTCCACTGCATCGCTTGCGTCGCAAAAATGTACCTTTTGTGTTCACTAAAGACTGTAAAGACGCATTGCAGAAACTCAAAAATGCCTTGCGCAGTGACAGATGTTTAGTGCATTTTGACCCTGCCAAGCCGGTAGTTTTGCAAGCCGACGCTTCTTCCTACGGAATCGGCGCTGTGCTTTCGCACAGAATTGGTACACAAGTCAGACCTATTGCTTTTGCCTCAAAGTTGTCGACTCAAACTCAGTGCTATTATTCACAAATTGAGAACGAAGCTCTCACTGTTGTGTATGGTGTGACTAAATTCCATCACTATTTGTATGGTCGCAATTTCTTTTACGGACAGATCATAAGTCTTTGCAGTCCTTGTTTCATCCGTCAAAGCCGGTTCCTACATGCACGGCTCAAAAATTGCGACATTGGGCTTTGTTGCTTTCGCGGCATCAGTACGAAATTGTGTACAGACCTACGGCAAAGCATGGTAATTCAGTCACCCTATCTCGTTTTCCGATTGGCCCACACTCTGATTTTGATGCATTTGCTGCATCTTGTTGCCAAATCGATGCGCAGGACTCTGAATTGCTGGAATATTTTCTCTTGCACTACAGAAAAATTGCACGGGCCACGGAAGCGGACCCAGACCTCAACGTCTTAGCTTCGTTCATTGAACAGTATCCAGAACTCAGTTGTGCGCCGATATTTTATACGTCGGCATAACCATTCAGTTCAACAAGATGTGATTCTAGTCCGAGATGACAGTGGACAATCCCGTGTGCTTATTCCCAAAGTATTGCTAATGGATGTGTTGCGATTGCTTCACCAAGGACATTGGGGAATTGTTCGCACCGCGCTTGGCAATGTACAGACCCCCACATTGAACAGATGACGGCACAGTGTCGCGCAGGCGCGGAGAACCAATCCTCTCTGACACAGACGTTCTCAGCTTGGCCTAAGATTCAATCGCCATGGCAACGAGTGCACATTGACTCTGCAGGGCCATTTTGGAACATTCGCTTGGTGACAGTGGTAGACCCTTTTAGCAAGTTTCCGTTTGCAGTGCCTATGGCTTCTACCACATCACATAGTACCATCCAAGGGTTGTCCTCCATATTTTGGATCAAAGGGTGGCCAAAAGTACTTGTATCGGACGACGGACCACAGTTCACTTCACGCGATTTTGAGCGGTTTTGTGAACGAAATGGCATTCGTCCTACAAAAAATGCTCCATTTTACCCAGAGTCCAACTTCGTACGCATTTTTAAGCAACAGATGGCCACGTTTCACACCACAGACACACGGGAACAGGCGCTGCAACTCTTTCTCGCCTCCTATCGCTCCCACCCACGAGATAGACCATCACCGGCCGAACTTCTGCATGGCCGCCGCTACACTTGCTAACCTACAGCAGTATCCGGCGCCGCCAATGGTCAGCAAGTATCGCTTTGCGCTGCGCGGTCTTCTTCTTTTTAGGGTTTATGGCAACCGTGGACACTGGGAAAGAGGCGTGATCCAGGAGCGCATTGGCTCTTCTATGTATTTGATAGCAGATCCTGATGGTTTGCAGCACCGCCACCAGAACCAAATTCGCGCATCTCATTTGTCCCGTGATTCTGCTGCTTTTCTTTCATGGCTTCATGGCACCATGTGGCCTTCGCAGCCGCTCACTGATGCCACCAGGGCATCCCACGAGGAGCGGATGGACGACGCGCCCTCGCCCTCGCCATACTCGCTCGCCGACCCAATGGACCTGGACCCACCGTCGCCGTCGCCGCCGCCGTCGTCTTCATCACCCAAGGACACGCCCTCAGGCCTGGACGTGTGCCCTGGCAGCAGTTTTCTGGAGGATATTGCTGTTGCCTCGCAAGCTAGATGGCGGGGTATGGTCCGGAATATGCCGTCCTCAACAGCTGCTGCTCCCGGCGTATCTCTATGTCCAGCATCCTGCCTCGCTGCCTGTTGTCGTCTGCAGCCTCACTTCACGACAAGAGTGTGGCGTTTTGGGCAGGGAGGAATGTACTGGCGTAAGATAGCGCCAGCACTGCGGGCGGCAAAGTGGTTGCGAGTATACCGACAATTGATAGTGGAGCAAGTGAGCCTATAAGGAGAGACGCCAAAGACAAACTCTCAATAACGTGCCGCCAACGCCCTCTCGACCGTCAGTACATAGACTGCCGCCGTAGACTGGAGGACCCAGTCAGTCATCTAGTGAGTCAATGAGTTGAGCCATCAGTGGTAGACCAGTGGGTCGCAGTTAGCTCAGCCTCTACCTCAGAGTCAGTCACTACCTAGATACCAAAGTAGTGTAAATAGCTAGACTTATACTTCACCAGCAGTGAGGCTAACGTGGACTATTACGGATGAGGTTGTACCACAGCACCTGGACTAACTTAAGTAACTTCTTGTCCTTGTAAATAAAGAATCCTGTTAATACATGCATGCAGTTTGTGTTATAGAAGAGAATATGGCCACCAAACATCCTCTCCTTGCTTCCCATGGTACACGCCTACAGTGACAACGAGATGACACAAATAGTATACTTTTTCCAATAGGCCTACAGAAGTGGGGAGGAGGTGGCCATTTTTGAGTCATAAATTATGGTAATTAAGATTATACTTCCATGAACATAAGGGGCAGCCAGTTTGGGTCATAAATTATGGTCATTAAGATTAGCCTAAAAGCATTTGATCATAAATTGGACATGTATAAACATAAGTATGAAAACAAGTGAGCAGTTGTTTTCGTTAGTATAAAAGCATCCAACAGCCATTTTATTTACATAAGGGCCACAGGCAAGTGGCCAGTTTGTTTACAAAATGAGAAGAATGGACCCATTGGGGTGAAAATCTCACTGGCCTACCACTCGACCTTAGTGTTCGTATGAAAAGGGCATACCACTTCACTTCCATTAAATTACTGATAATTTGTTGTGCATTGGAGAACAGGAGGAGATACAGTCCCAAGTCTATCGCTTTGGAAGGATTTGCCGTTTCTTTTCATCTGTTTACCCAATCAGTATTGCTTCTATGGCTATGCCTAAGATAAATATTTTAAAAATTAAAAAAACCCTATGTAAAGACTAGATAACTGAGTCAATTGAGAGACCATCATGCTGTAGTAATTTCAGCGGTTTCACTAAATAACATCCGACGTATGTGAGAATACTTGCTTCCACAAGAACTCAGAAGATTTCCTGTCTCATCAGAGATGACCTCGTCTTCAGTGGGATATTAAATTCTAACCTCACTTCTTGGCTTCTGACGATTCACACATATGGCAACACGTCTCCTTGTCCCCAACGCAAAAAATAGATGTTGCACGACACAAGCTTCGTTTATGTGGCAACGGATGCTGGACCTGCAACTACAGAGACAAATATTAGAGAAGAGATTGAATGGTAGTTCATAGAAACAAACGGATCCGGCTAGGAAGTGGGTGAACACAATAAAAATGAAAAGGGGTAAGGTCTATACCGGCAATTACACACAAAAAGACCAAATGTTTGACTAGAAACACTATTAAATTTAGCTCATTAGCGACTCCTGTCTGAGACCACGTGGGACTTTGCAAACGAAACGCCATGGTAATTTTGAATCTGTTTGTAAGAAAACGAGCCATGGAGATCGCCTCTGCGCCTGGTTGTGCCGGTTGTCACCAACAGGGGACGAGAAAGAGCCCAAAAATTCAATTGTTAATCGTGTATTATATAACGATAAACTTACTCACGCATTATTATTTAGTGCACTGATTTAGAAGTGGCAGTATGTCACCCATCTTGTTCAACTTATACATAGAAGTGGCTCTCCGAATATAGTAGAACAGCTGTGAAAGAATGGGAATCATTGTTAACGAAGTACAGGTGTTTTAGTTAAGTTCTGGTGATGAACAAGCCATTCTCGCTCAGGATGAATAATATCTGGAGTTTATGATACGACCTTTATGTCATGAATATGACAAACTGGGACCACAGCCGAGTCTAACAAAAATAGTGAATGGTGGCACTAGAGTTCAAGTACACGTCAGTAACGGAAGAGATATGATAAAGGTAGAATACTTCAAGTATCTAGAGGCATATATTGACAAAAGTGGAACTGGTAATACAAAATACGAAAAAGCAAAGAAGTAGTAGGGTGTCTGAATTCTTTTTGGTGGGACAAGAACATTTCTACAATAAGTAGAGAGCGGTAGGCTAATTGTTGAATCTGTCCTATACTACGGATCAGAACTTTTTAAATACTGACCTCAAAAGAAGACTAATAACTGTGGAAATGGCTTATTCGCGAAGAAGCACCAGAATATCAAGAATGGAGAAAAAGAATGAAGTAAAACTAGAAAGAAGGCAGTTGTAAAGGCAGCAGACCATGACGTTCTTGGAGAGAAGTCAACGAAACAATGTAGCATCGTGGGGTACCCAAGGAGGATGCCCTGAATAGAGAGGCATAGCAAAAGATAACAGGAATAGAGCAAAATGTAGTTATTAACTGATCATTGCATTAATTAATACTGTAATAATAATAATAATAATAATAATAATAATTTAGAACATGAATAATAACTGCATCGATTTCGAACCGATCGGAAAAATACACCAAAAACATGCCGGCGACATGTCAAAATGAGCTTTCTACAGCTGTAAGTTGCATACAGGAGTACGTGATCGCGTGTTTCTGTGTACTCGTAGTCCAGCAACAGGTCTTCTACCTGTTGAAACCTACCTGCCCTTTACCTGGTCTGCAGTCATTCTTACGCTGCGCTCCAGCTGGTTAGCATTAACCCAATACATCTCAGGAATACGGTCGATACCATGAAATATATAACGCACTACTCTACTAAGAACCAAGTCTATTGTTAAGGATAAAATTCCGATTAGTTTGGTGTACAGTAGTAACAAAGGAATGCAAGGATACATTTACCATACTCGTATACCATAATTCCAGGAACCTGTATGGTAGCCACTAATTCTGACTGACAGGAAACACTTCTAAATTTCATTAATTAATGACTCCCTTCTGGGACCACAATAATACCGCATCTACACATAACTCTGAAAAACGAAACTCCAGGATAGTGCTGAATCTGCTTGGCAACAAGACCCACAATATTCTCAAAGATGATAAAAACTGACATCCATGGTCGGGACCAAAACAGTCATCAGCAGCTACTTAACACAATGCTGAGAACGTTCTCAACAAGATAATAAGCAGCGCCCTACCAACCCTCAGTAAGGCAAAGGATGATGTAACAACATGGCATTAATTTCTTTCAACTAAGCTACAAACTCTATGTAAGTATTGCCACAGTTAAAAAAATAACTTAAAATTGCCAATTAATTTTTTGATCGTACTGTACCCTCAATTTTTTTTTAATGGACATCTTTTGCCTCTCCCGTCAGAAACTCCACGGTTTGAGACGAGTCCATTAGCCTGTTGCTAAGTGCTATCTCCCCCAGCAAAGTTCCTCTTAGTTTTAGTTTTTTCTCATACTGTCCAGAACGCTCGTAACACTTTGCTCTGGCCCCATAACGGGTGACCTGCATTTTTATCGGGCACCCAGTGGGCCTCAGCGCTCAGTGGTTGTATGCGGCCACCGTGCACTATAGCGAATTCTGATGTGCGATCAATTACAATTCAAATATCTTTCCATCTAAAGGCTTAGTTTTTCATTCCCATCTTAAGTCTAATCCTTAAATGTCTATGGATAAAAAATTTACTTTTCTAAACAGGCAGTCGTGGCTGCTCACGCCAGTTAATTTCACAACACCAAAGACGATAATCTCCTACAGAATTGCTCAAGGCTGCTTAGCCCATTCTCTTACATACCTAAGATTAAACACTAACATATAAATATTTATATTGCTCAGTGTTGCTTTATCTCTCTCCCTGGATTCCACTGTGATACGTATCATTTATAAAGTTGCTCATTAATGATAGCCTTACACTGTCGAAGAGTATGTATATCAATGAACCCAAAATTCCGTCTGTTACATCAGTTTCTTGACTTAATCCTTATTGAGCTGAAACATTATCACAACTCTCCAACCAGCAAATTTCCAATATTGTCCACATCTATAATCCTTGGCCATCTCTGCCGTCATCTTCAGTTCAGTCAAGTCTCTCTCTAACTTGCCCCTCAGATTTTCTTATCCCTTATATATTCAAAATCCGACTTGCCTATGAACGTTTAGGTACCATCATACACGCCCATAAACATTACTTAAATGTCAAAATTATGTTGCTTCCCCTTGTATACGAAATATCAAAACTCCCAAAATAAAAATTGCACATTGACTAAATAAAAAGGGAAAGAATAGAGCAAGGAAGAGAATAGAATAAACAAGGAAAAGACGAATTGTTCTATACAGCACGAGTGCTTAATTATGAAGCTTCTCATAGATAAGGAAATACCCTACACTTTTACCCTCCAACCAGAAGGTTGCACTTCCTATCTGAATCTCCATCTCTCTCTCTCTCTGTCGTCGAGGTCTTTGTACATTAATTAATTTCATCCCTTGCTCTCCACTCAGTTCTTTTCAGTACTGAACTTCCAAGTTATCCACACATTTGTCCTTTTGTCTTACGATAGGCACCACTAACGGCCTCTCGCCTACTTGTAGTTTCAAATTACACATATCAAAATCCGACTTGGCACAATAAGTACATACAAAATCAATACTCGTAATCGTACACTGACGCAAAAAACCGCATCACCAAAAAAAGGTTGAAGTATAGTGTAATGAAATTTCAGAAATAAACTTGTCAAGGTAACATATTTAAGTGGTTAACACTGCCAAAAAAAATGGTTCAAATGGCTCTGAGCACTATGGGACTTAACTACTGAGGTCATCAGTCCCCTAGAACTTAGAACTACTTAAACCTAACCAACCTAAGGACATCACACACATCCATGCCCGAGGCAGGATTCGAACCTGCGACCGTAGCGGTCACGCGGTTCCAAACTGAAGCGCTTAGAACCGCACGGCCACACCGACCGGCTAACACTGCCAGATTACAGGTTAATGTAAGGGCAATATAAGCCGTTGCAAATGTGAAATGCTGGTACATTAATAACCGGTGTAACCGCCAGAATGTTGAATGCAAGAATGCAAACGTGCATGCATTGTGTTGTACAGGTGCTGGATGTCAATTTGTGGGATGGAGTTCCATGCCTGTTGCACTCGGTCGGTCAATACAAGGACGGTTAATGCAGTTTGTGGATGACGCTGGAGTTCTCGTCCGATGATGTCCCATATGTGCTCGACTGGAGACAGATCTGGTGATCGAGTAAGTCAAGGTAACATGTTGAAATTCTGTAGAGCATGTTGGGTTACAACAGCGGTATGTGGGCGATCGTTATCCTGCTGGGAAACATCCCGTGGTATGCCGTTCATGAATGGCAGCACGATAGGTCGAATCACCAGACTGACGTCATGGTGCGTGGTATAACCACGAGGGTGCTCCTACTGCCATATGAAATCGCACCCCACGCCATAACTCCAGGTGTAGGTCCAGTGTGTCTAGCACGCAGACAGGATGGTTGCAGATCCTCAAGTGGCCTCCTTCTAACGAACACACGGCCATCACTGGCACCGAGGCAGAACCAGCTGTCATCAAGAAACACAACAGACCTCTACCCTGCCCTCCAATGAGCTATCGCAGCACACCACCGAAGTCCCAAACGGCAGTGATCTGGGATCAGTGGGATGCATGCTAGAAAGCGTCTGTTCCCGGGTTCGATTCCCGGCGGGGTCAGGGATTTTCTCTGCCTCGTGATGGCTGGGTGTTGTGTGCTGTCCTTAGGTTAGTTAGGTTTAAGTAGTTCTAAGTTCTAGGGGACTGATGACCATAGATGTTAAGTCCCATAGTGCTCAGAGCCATTTGAACCATTTTTAGAAGGCGTCTGGCTCGGAGCTGTCTTTGAATTAACCGCTTCGTAAAGGCATTCTTGACTAACATCAACTCACCAAGTCCAATCTCAAAGATAACTTACGCCCACGACCGTTACAGCGTGTTTTTAAAGCAAACCTGATTTGAATCCTTGTAGTGGCGCTACCAGCACCACTCCAATGCGACTGGTGAGAAATGTGCATAGACATCATCTTTCAGATGTATAAACAAGCCTGCCAACTTTCGTTTATGTCGCACAACTCCTTCTTGATGTTGTCATTTTTTTTCCATCAGTGTATTTACACCAAGCAATATAATAATTGAAAAGGTATATTCTATCAAGATGTCCTTCAATTTCAAAAGCTGCATGATTTCTCGTCTAATAGCTTTAGACAATTTCCCTAGTGATCTGAAAATCTTGGCGCTTGAAATGCAATGTCTATTTTACTTGGCAGTGCCTCAAAATATTCTAGGAAAACTGCAGATACCTCAGACCCACTGTCAATGTGTAGCTTGGGCTCTAGCCCACGTACTTCTACAACTACAATAGCACTAATGTCAGCCCTAGTTGGTAGCAGCTCCTCATGATGTAATAAATATTCAATCGCCGCTTTTCGGTCACAACTTGGCTTACCAACAAATTTTTAGGTTTTACTCCCGCTAAAGGCTAACGTTGGAACTCTTTCAGCATCCTGTCATGAAGCGACAGATGACATAAGCACTATGCTCCGCACTAGTCTGCTCTCTGCGTCAAAAACTGTTGTGGGTTGGCAGGAGAGCCAACACCGTATTATTAGAGGAAGCCGAAAGGCACGCGCTTTAGCTCACGCAGGTTGGTGTGATGTCTGGAACAGGACAAGGAAATTAGAATTTAGAAAAACGGACGTAGCTGGTGGAATACTTAACTTTAATCCATTAATGATGAGCGTCGCTCTCGACTGTATGTGACTCAGTATCAATAGTAACTGGTAATGGCGCATTGCTAGGTCGTAGCAAATGACGTAGCTGAAGGCTATACTAACTATCGTCTCGGCAAATGAGAGCGTATTTTGTCAGTGAACCATCGCTAGCAAAGTCGGTTGTACAACAGGGGCGAGTGCTAGGAAGTCTCTCTAGACCTGCCGTGTGGCGGCGCTCGGTCTGCAATCACTGATAGTGGCGACACGCGGGTCCGACGTATACTAACGGACCGCGGCCGATTTAAAGGCTACCACCTAGCAAGTGTGGTGTCTGGCGGTGACACCACAAAAACGATGTGGCATTATTACCCAGCCTGAAAGGCGATTCGTATTACGATTTCCCAACGAACAAAAATCTGTAGATGTCCAGAAAAAACAGAACACCTCGAACGACTAGAGATAGTACGTTCATATTCACAGGACATGTACATTAGTATGTTCTGAAGAAATGATTAGCATTTGAACCATGTCGGTCAGCAGGTTCATGGTCAACATCGATATCGCGGCGCAACACCGGTAAAATGCGCCAGTGGTTCTCTTTGTCGCTATAAACTGAAGGTAACGGATCGGTATGACTTGCGCAGACGTTCAGTTGCTTCGCAGACGTATGCGCGAACCGTACCGTTAAATCAGTGACTCTAAAAGAGGGCATATTATTGGCGGGAGAGAATGTGATACATCCATGTGGGAAACTGCTGCTCGTGTGGAACGAAGCGTTTCGGCAGTGCAACAGGTGTGAGCAAAATGGTCCATGAAAGGCAGTAGAACACGGCGAGATGGGCAGGTCGCACAACCCGGACCATCGCCCGAGACGGCCGACACCTCATACAAATGCCAGTGCAGGACATGCCGTTTATTACGGCATGGGTTAGCTTACCTTTGACGAATGTGCAGAAAAATGCTAGACGGCAATGGTGTATGGAATGACGTCACTGGGGCAGAAATGGCATCAGATAGTGTTTTCGGATGAATCCGGGTACTCTTTGTTTGAAAATGATGGCCGAATTTCGTTCGTCGCAGACGGGGGCAGAGCGGCATCACAGTGACTGCATTCGCACAAGACATACAGTGCCAACTCAAGGCCTTCTGGTGTGGTGTGCTATTGGGTACAACCACGAATCACAGCTGCTGTGTGTCCAGGGCACTGTGACCAGTGTGGCCCACGTCCTTCCTGCAACCCGTAGCCATACCCTTTCTGCAAAAGACCCCAGACGCCATTTTTCAACAAAGCAATGCACGACCACATGTTGCTACCTTCTTGGTGTCACAGGATGTTGCTCTGGCCCTTCAGATCACCAGACTTGTCGTCAATCGAAAATATGTGGGTGCAGCGCTGTGACCCAATGCCAACCACTACGTGTGAACTTTGGAACCAGGTGGATGGCTATACCACAGGATGCCATCCGCCCCGTATACGCGCCGATGCTTTCAGGCATGGAACAAGTTATCAGAGCCCATGGCGGACACAATGTCTACTAGGCAACAGGAAACATGCTGAACTTAAATGTTAATCATTTCTGCAGAACATATTAATGTACGTGTCCTGTGAATCTGAATTTCCTGTCTCTAATCGTTCAAGGTGTTTTGTTTTCTATGAACATGAGTGTAATATCACTTTCTTCCGCAGGCTCTTCTGCACTTTTTAATTGTTCCGCTTTATCGCATTCCACGGCCTTTGGAAACATTCACAACCTTACTTTCTTTCAAATTTCGTTTTGGAGCTCAAAACTAAATGATCTCTTATTTCCATCTTTTCCAACTGCGTAATGTTGTTGTTCGCTAAACAACCTTGCAATGCCGGATGCTCGGAGCTTGTCTATAATGTCATGTTGTAAAAACTGTGAAAATGGGGCAGGACAGTGCGTAAGTCTTTTGCTGTGTCCATTCCCCGTCTCTACTCGTCAAATACAAATACGTAGCCCCCAAGACCAGGATTGCTAGAACAACAGATGAGCGGTACTAACTGGACAGCTAACGGACCGCTTGCCTCTAGGCTCTCCTGTCTCATGCCACGAAGGTCAAATATTACGTCATCATTCCGTACTTCGTTCTCCCTCCTGCTGGTGTCTTCTAATGCCAAATTTACCATTAATGTTTAATGGATCGTGAATAATATGCGGATTGCCATATTCTGCCATTGCACCCATTATGTTGTACATTGCATGAGTTTTGCCAGCTCCTGTGGTCACACATCATACATATTGACCTACCGTCATCTTCTCTTTACACTACATTCGTATTTCCGCCATCATGGTCATGTAAATATTCCACCGTTCCCAAGAAATTTATGTAGTTTTCGTAATTATCTCTCAACAGCGCAATATATTCTTTGCGGATGTAGAATGACTATATCTGTTCAATCCCAGTGGCAAACAACTCTGTAGCCATTCCCATATTGATACACTTAATCCGTTTCCACCAGCAGTCATAAAAACCTTTCATTGCTCCACGATCTGGCTGGTATCTGCTTCCACTCCGGAACTCAACAACTCTTTCTGAATTTATGATGACCAATATTCCTTCCGGGATCTATACTGAAACTCTTTTAAATTGCCACAAGTATTTTCAGTGTCATTCATCCAGCGAAATCCATTCTCTTTCAAATGCCCCACTATAATTTTCTCCTTTATCGGTAGTATTTCAGCAGCATGACAATGCGGTCTTATATGAGCAATTTCGGATGCACACTGCTATTCGGATCAAGATAATTAAACTTGTAATGAAAGTTGCTTTGCTGAGATAATAGGTGGATGCTCTCCGTCCCTTTCAGACAACTTTATAATTTCGTGGACACTTCTGACCAGTTTCTCATCCACAACATTATTATGCAACAGCTGTTCCTGCTGAAATAGCTTGTACACTTTTCAATCAGCATCCAGTATGTGGTTCATCTCTGTAACATGGTTCATAAAATTTGTACCCTGCCGCCGTTGGATAAGCAGTTGTCAGCAGCAAGTCGTATACTCTTAGCTCACTTATTTGTTACATAGTTTAATTCTTAATTTCTTTGGGTGTTTTTGGGTACTTGCATTGTTTAATTCATAAATTTCGGGCGTATTACAGTATTTGAGAGTTGTAGCATCACGTTTTAGTAACTGAATAGTGTAAAATCGCGTAGTATCCTTCTGCCGCCGAGCAGTGTGTCAGCAGTGCGCAAGTAGCAGCATTACTGCATCTACTACGTAATCTTGCATTTTAATAACCGTTTAAATGTTGTGTCGAATTGTTTGTGTTCCCTGTAGATTAGTTCAGACGTTCTTTGCACAACAGTATTTAGCATGGATAGGGACTGCGACTGCTGTGTTCGGATGCGGGCTGAGTTGGCATCCCTTCGCTCCCAGCTTCAGGCAGTGTTGGCTTTGGTCACACAGCTTGAGGCTGTTGCCAATAGGCATCACTGTGGGGGTCCGGATGGGGGTTTGTCGGGGCCGGCCAGCTCGTCCCATGCATCCCCCGATCAGACTACGGCTGTGGCTGCCCGGGATACTGCCCACATTGAGGCTGACCCCTCACCTGTGGTAGAGTGGGAGGTTGTCTCGAGGTGTGGCAGGGAGCGAAAGACATTCTGGAGGGCTGAACGGAAGGCCTCTCCAGTTTGTCTGACGAACTGGTTTCAGGCTCTGTCTCCGGCTGATACTGATCTTCGGCTGGACATGGCTGCTTGTCCTGTTCCAGAGGTTGCCCCTCAGTCAGCAAGATCCAGTCGGTCACAGAGGGTGGGCTTACTGGTAGTTGGGAGCTCCAACGTCAGGCGCGTAATGGGGCCCCTTAGGGATATAGCAGTAAGAGATGGGAAGAAGACCAATGTGCACTCTGTGTGCATACCGGGGGGAGTCATTCCAGATGTGGAAAGGGTCCTTCCGGGTGCCATGAAGGGTACACGGTGCACCCATCTGCAGGTGGTCGCTCATGTCGGCACCAATGATGTATGTCGCTATGCATCGGAGGAAATCCTCTCTGGCTTCCGGCGGCTATCTGATTTGGTGAAGACTGCCAGTCTCGCTAGCGGGATGAAAGCAGAGCTCACCATCTGCAGCATCGTCGACAGGACTGACTGCGGACCTTTGGTACAGAGCCGAGTGGAGGGTCTGAATCAGAGGCTGAGACGGTTCTGCGACCGTGTGGGCTGCAGATTTCTCGACTTGCGCCATAGGGTGGTGGGATTTCGGGTTCTGTTGGATAGGTCAGGAGTCCACTACACACAGCAGGCGGCTACACGGGTAGCAGGGGTTGTGTGGCGTGGACTGGGTGGTTTTTTAGGTTAGATGGCTTCGGGCAAGTACAGAAAGGGCAACAGCCTCAAAGGGTGCGGGGCAAAGTGAGGACATGCGGGGACCAAGCAGCAATCGGTATTGTAATTGTAAACTGTCGAAGGTGCGTTGGTAAAGTACCGGAACTTCAAGCGCTGATAGAAAGCACCGAAGCTGAAATCGTTATAGGTATGGAAAGCTGGCTGAAGCCAAAGATAAATTCTGCCGAATTTTTTACAAAGGCACAGACAGTGTTTAGAAAGGATAGATTGCATGCAACCGGTGGTGGCGTGTTTGTCGCTGTTATTAGTAGTTTATCCTGTAGTGAAGTAGAAGTGGATAGTTCCTGTGAATTATTATGGGTTGAGGTTACAGTCAACAACCGAGCTACGTTAATAATGGGGTCCTTTTACCGACCTCCCGACTCAGCAGCATTAGTGGCAGAACAACTGAGAGAAAATCTGGAATACAAAAATAATTCAAATGGCTCTGAGCACTATGGGACTTAACATCTGTGGTCATCAGTCCCCTAGAACTTACAACTACTTAAACCTAACTAACCTAAGGACATCACACACATCCATGCCCGAGGCAGGATTCGAACCTGCGACCGTAGCAGTCGCGCAGTTCCAGACTGAGCGCCTAGAACCGCTAGACCACCGCGGCCGGCATCTGGAATACATTTCACGTAAATTTCCTCAGCATGTTATAGTCTTGGGTGGAGATTTCAATTTACCAGATATAGACTGGGACACTCAGATGTTTAGGACGGGTGGTAGGGACAGAGCATCGAGTGACAGTATACTTAGTGCACTATCCGAAAATTACCTCGAGCAATTAAACAGAGAACCGACTCGTGGAGATAACATCTTGGACCTACTGATAACAAACAGACCCGAACTTTTCGACTCTGTAAGCGCAGAACAGGGAATCAGTGATCATAAGGCCGTTGCAGCATCCCTAAATATGGAAGTAAATAGGAATATTAAAAAAGGGAGGAAGGTTTATCTGTTTAGCAAGAGTAATACAAGGCAGATTTCAGACTACCTAACATATCAAAACGAAAATTTCTGTTCCGACACTGACGATGTTGAGTGTTTATGGAAAAAGTTCAAGGCAATCGTAAAATGCGTTTTAGACAGGTAAGTGCCGAGTAAAACTGTGAGGGACGGGAAAAACCCACCGTGGCTCAACAACCAAGTTAGGAAACTACTGTGAAAGCAAAGAGAGCTTCACTCCAAGTGTAAACGCAGCCAAAACCTCTCAGACAAACAGAAGCTAAACGATGTCAAAGTTAGCGTAAGGAGGGCTATGCGTGAAGCGTTCAGTGAATTCGAAAGTAAAATTCTATGTACCGCCTTGACAGAAAATCCTAGCAAGTTCTCGTCTTACGTTAAATCAGTAAGTGGCTCGAAACAGCATATCCAGACACTCCGGGATGATGATGGCATTGAAACAGAGGATGACACGCGTAAAGCTGAAATACTAAACACCTTTTTCCAAAGCTGTTTCACAGAGGAAGACCGCTCTGCAGTTCCTTCTCTAAATCACCGCACAAACGAAAAATGGCTGACATCGAAATAAGTGTCCAAGGAATAGAAAAGCAACTGAAATCACTCAACAGAGGAAAGTCCACTGGACCTGACGGGATACCAATTCGATTCTACACAGAGTACGCGAAAGAACTTTCCCCCCTTCTAACAGCCGTTTACCGCAAGTCTCTAGAAGAACGGAAGGTTCCAAATGATTGGAAAAGAGCACAGTCTTCAAGAAGGGTCGTCGAGCAGATGCGTAAAACTATAGACCTATATCTCTGACATCGATCTGTTGTAGAATTTTAGAACATGTTTTTTGATCGCGTATCATGTCATTAATGGAAACCCAGAATATACTCTGTAGGAATCAACATGGATTCCGGAAACAGCGATCGTATTTGTCCACGAGATCCAGAAAATATTAGATACAGTCTCCCAGGTAGATGCCATTTTCCTTGACTTCCGGAAGGCGTTCGATACAGTTCCGCACTGTCGCCTGATAAACAAAGTAAGAGCCTACGGAATATCAGACCAGCTGTGTGGCTGGATTGAAGAGTTCTTAGCAAACAGAACATAGCATGTTGTTCTCAATGGAGAGACGTCTACAGACGTTAAAGTAACCTCTGGCGTGCCACAGGTGAGTGTTATGGGACCACTGCTTTTCCCAATATATATAAATGACCTAGTAGATAGTGTCGGAAGTTCCATGCGGCTTTTCGCGCATGATGCTGTAGTATACAGAGAAGTTGCATCAGTAGAAAGTTGCATCAGTAGAAAATTGCAGCGAAATGCAGAAAGATCTACAGCGGATAGGCACTTGGTGCAGGGAGTGGCAACTGACCCTTAACATAGACAAACGTAATGTATTGCAAATGTATAGAAAGTAGGGTCCTTTATTGTATGATTATATGATATCGGACCAACACTGGTAGCAGTTACTTCTGTAAAATATCTGGGAGTATGTGTGCGGAACGATTTGAAGTGGAATGATCATATAAAATTAATTTTTGGTAAGGCGGGTGCCAGGTTTAGAATCATTGGGAGAGTCCTTAGAAAATGTAGTCCACCATCAAAGGAGGTGGCTTACAAAACACTCGTTCGACCTGTACTTGAGTATTGCTCATGAGTGAGGGATCCGTACCAGGTCGAGTTGACAGAGGAGATAGAGAAGATCCAAAGAAGAGCAGCGCGTTTCGTCGCAGCGTTATTTGGTAAGCGTGATAGCGTTACGGAGATGTTTAGCAAACTCAAGTGGCAGACTCTGCAAGAGAGGCGCTCTGCATCGCGGTGTAGCTTGCTCGCCAGGTTTCGAGAGGTTGCGTTTCTGGCTGAGGTATTGAATATACTGCTTCCCCCTACTTATACCTCCAGAGGTGATCACGAATGTAAAATTAGAGAGATTCGAGAGCGCAAGGAGGCTTTCCGGCAGTCGTTCTTCCCGCGAACCATACGAGACTGGAACAGGAAAGGGAGGTAATGACAGTGGCACGTGAAGTGCCATCCTCCACACACCGTTGGGTAGCTTGCGGAGTATAAATGTAGATGTAGATGATAATATTAGTTATATGATACAATTCTTTACACACAGTCTCCTCCAGTACGGCTTGCTTTAACTCTGTATGTTCAGTGAAAGTGTGATAAACCTTTTCATTTTCATCCATTCTTTTCGCGATCTGCATCTCGAATTTTTTTGCTCGCGATTCACAGGATTTGCATACAGTTCAACTCAGAAATTTCTTTGGAAATGTGGGTTCACCCCACTATCAATCTCAATATTTAAATTTCTAATCTTCTGTTTTCACAAAAGATTTTACCTGACCCATCTCCGTTTTTAAACTGGAACTTAAACTGGCATTGTCCTTTCTCTTTTTGTGAGTCAGACTTTACGCAACTTAGTGCCTTGATTAAAGACAACATCAAAACATTTCATCGTCTGGTTTGGCATCTGGAGACAATTTCTCCTCCTCTGTTTCTGACCTCACGCGAGTGTCAGCCGCACCAATTCACACCGAGTCTTTAACTCAAGTCCAATTGATTCCATTTGCTCTTGAGCTACCAAAACAATACTAGGAGAGTCTGCAACAGCTTCATCTCCATACTATACACAAATAGATTGCATATCTGGTCCAAAATGGTTCAAATGGCTCTGAGCACTATGGGACTTAACATCTATGGTCATCAGTCCCCTAGAACTTAGAACTACTTAAACCTAACTAACCTAAGGACGTCACACACACCCATGCCAAAGGCAGGATTCGAACCTGCGACCGTAGCGGTTGCGCTGTTCCAGACTGAAGCGCCTAGAACCGCACGGCCACTCCGACCTGCCCTGAAATGATCGTAGAACATAAACACTCACTCCTAAGGCTACACGCTTCTGCACTTAAGCATGCTGTTATGTTAAAGCAGTGTGGTTTCTAACATCGCGAGGAATGAAACGCTGTTAATACTGCAGTGCCAGAAATATATTTCCAACAGATGATATACATTCACCCTGCAAGTTTTCTATCCCACTCACTATGGTTAAGATGCTAAAACTACTACCTTCTACACTAAAGGTAAAAATCATAGATGCTGTGTTATCCATGCACTATACAGCTTAGGCACAGAGTCCACTGTTCACATCAGATTACGGTTCGGAAATTATGCAATGCTCGCATCAGCCCTATAAAATGATCGTCAGCAAAGGAAAATGCATGGAACAACGACGAAATAGACACGCATAGCAGGGGTGTTTGGCATATGAAATTACATATCATGCTGCTCTAACTCTGTGAACAGAACACAATCTATTCCACATACGACATCTGTTAAGAAAATGTATACACAGCGAATATAGTACCTTACAAACCCCTGACACTAACTTAGATTCACTGCAGTTATGAAACTGAAGACTCGATTTATGTCCAAGATACGGCCGGGCAATGGAGTACGAAGAGTTGCGAGATGCGTAGAGAAAGGCCATATAGAGTTTTGTTCAGAATCCTCAGCCGATAGGTTCAACGAACGGGTAGCTCATTTCGAAATACAGGGCACAGTGCTAGATTTTTGAATCTGCGACTTTATCCTACGAATGGGAGAATACTTTGTGACTCCCATTCACATAGGGGGAGATGGCAAATCGCAATAAAATCTTACCAAATTTATAAAGCGTTTCGGATAAGGAACGTAATTTTTGCATCCCCTCTCTGCTGATGGCTATTTCCTACACTCAGAAACAGTATTTGCAATATATGATGTAAACAGTGTAACAGGGTTCGCAATATATCCACATGTATATGACCCTCGTAAAATAATGTTGAGGGTGGTTTAGCAATGATACAGAAATTTGGAATTGTGCTGCAATCTCACTGACTGATAGTATCGCAACATCGATCCGATGAGACGTTTTGTTGACGTGACAACTCGTCGAGAGTGGTGGTTTGGATCTCGACTAATAGGGCAAAATATGTTGAAATTATGGAAAACATGTAAAATTACGAAAATTGATTGAAAATACGTAAAATCGATAAAAATCCGGCAAAAAAATTGACGGGATGAGGGGACTTACATGCTCGTGTGGGTGTATGAAAATCATTCCATTCCTCCACCAGTGGGATTGACAACTGATGGGCTTAAGTCCTGCAGAATACCCCCTTGTTCCATATGCAGTTATGCATTATAAGTCATAAAAATGGAAGACACTGTGTCCAAAGATTTGGGGGCAGGGTGAGTACCACCTAGGACACCAAAACAGCAATCACATACCTGGCTGCAATATGCACCATCAATATGAGGAACCAGTGCTCTGGATCTCTGCGAAAACTGAACACCAAGAAATCTGCTACCCAATCACTGTGGAACACGACATTAAATGTAGAGGTCATCATCTTCAGATAGCTGTTTGGAAACGCTCCACAAGGCCGCAAAATCTTCCAGTTTACATAAATTGATATATCTTCCACATTTCTGTCAATAACCAAAATCTCTTCTGGCTTTTATTTCAACCATTCTGTGTGTTATAGTCAGCAGCTCGTGGTACCGCGGTAGCATTCTCACTTCCTAAGCAAAGGGTCCCAGGTTCGATTCCCGGTGGGTCAGAGATTTTCACCTGTCCTGAGATGACTGGGTGTGTTGTGTCGTCTTGATCATCATCATTCATCCCCATTATGGTTGGAGGAAGGCAACGGCGAACCACCTCCATTAGGACCTTGCCTAGTACAGTGGTGCGGGTCTCCCGCATCGTACCCCTACGCTCTTTCTTCTTTTTTTTTGTGTTATGGGAGCAGCTTAGTTTTCACTATGCCAGGTTCAGTTTTCTGTGGGAGTCAATAGATCGAAATGTGTTACTGTCGGTTTAGTACTTGACACAGACCTCCAAGTCGTGCTGAAAACGAAAATGTATAGACGTATACACAGCTGTAGTCATACACTGCTTCGATGTGTTACAGAAAAAAAATATCAAATAAAACAGAACTCTCTATTGTGATTGATTGTGTGCTATGGGCATCCTCCATTACAGGTGACAAAACCTTACACAGGTCTATGAAAGCAACTTTAATCACTGGCCACCTGCTCCATTTTCAGTACATGTATATTTAATAGGAACACCACATATGGCCGATGCCAATGCACAGGCGGTATTTGTTTCCAATATATTAGAAGAGAGAGATGTGGTAAAAATTATTTGAATTCTCTACCAGGTGACGTTAGCGAATTTGTTATAGTTAATAGTTTTACTCCGATAGATGTAACAAAAATAATGAGGTGGCAGACGGGGCGGCAGGGCAGGGCAGTGGGAGGGGGTGAGGGAGGCGGGGGGGAAGGGAAGGGGAGAGGGAGGGGGAGGTGGAGAGGGACACTGAACTGTCAACGAAGACTCTGACATCATTACACTGTCCTATTTCTAGTGTGGTACAATAAAGGGATAAGGAGAGTAGGGCATGTACAGGAGTATATTTATAGACTGTCATTCGATATCGACGAATTGTAGGTGCTATGCTTCTAAATTTCTTTGCGTAGTCCACATATACACTGCATGGTTGTGAAGTCTTGCTGTAATTTAGTATGCTATTTTTCTCATTGTGATAGCTCTCTACCTAGTCGACGATGGATGGATGAATAGACAGCTTTCTAACAATGGAACAGTGCTGTCGGAACTTGATGAGATTTCGAGAGAATTAGCAGGAATCTGTGACTCAGCTGGGTGTATCAGTTCTTCCTGCTCCGGCAAACGCCAGGTATCAAGCAAAAATATATGTAACATAAATGAATGATGCAGGGGCTTTTTAATTGTAATTACACCCTTTATTCCTTTACAAATTTGTGACAACAATGATGTGGCGGGAGGGTTTTGGTACTGGGATGCTGTGGTAGGACGTGTGAAACGACACCCAACTGGTGTGAGTGTGGACATACTATAATTTTTCGAACGCTATACACCAATAAATGATAATCACTTGTCATGAATGTTATGCCGCTGAAATACAACATTACTGTGGTCAGTGTTCTGGCATGTGCAGATAAAATGACTAACTGTTCGTAAGGGAGGTGTATATTTGATGTGGGAAACTGCGACATCAGTGCATCGATAGCCATAATGGGTATAAAAGATTTTATGTGGAAAATTGTGTCGAGTCAGAAAGAGGGTATATGTTTAAGTGGTAAACTGATATTTCCAGAACCACAGGTTTTCCAGAACCAGAGGAGGTTTTTCCAATACTTCGGTCATTGTCAAATGTCACCAGACAGGTCCTGCAGTCGTAGTATTTAATAGTAACTAAGCCAATAAATATGTTGCTGGTTTCCTAGGACGACACCATTTGACATGCAGGGCACATGGCAGAGTTAGCCAGTGGGCGGAACGAATGGAAATATCCGGCTTAAGGCGCAAGCCACAACTGAGCCTCCTAGACCAATCATGCGGGGAATGGGGATGAAGTTGACCTAACCTTGTCGCCCTCTGGACAGGTGAATAGCGAACTAACACTCCGTATGTGTTGGGCAGCCTTCGTGATCGCGTTTGTTGCGAGTATTCTCCGATTTTTATGTGGGAATTTGAGACAACACAGGAGAAACACGATGTCATGTTTCTCCACCCTGTGATGTCTGTCTGACATAAGATACGACCATCAGTATTCTATGATGATGAGTTGGGTTGAGGGGGTGCTCGACATCAGCGCCCTGACGAAAAATCAACAGGAAATCTCATGGGTGGGGACGAAGGCTGTCCCCACATGCAGAGCATTTATAATGTACTAAAGTCTGCCGCCCTTCCCCACCAGTTTAGGGATGAGGCCTGATAGTTCACAAAATTTCACCACTCTGTTAACACTGGTATCAGTATCTGCGAGGACGGTGGGCAGATCTCCAGTGAGACAAAGGGCTGCCCCATTATCAGAATACAGGACACACGTAGCCACAATATGCTGAACTGAAAGTTGCGCGCCACAAACTTCACAGAAAGGTGGATCCTCCCCCCGGAGAAGGAAGCTATGTGTCAAAGGGCTATGCCCGATGCGCAATCTGGTAAGCAAAACCTCCTTCCAGCGGCAAGGCTGACACGAAGACCGACAAGCTTTTGTGGTTGGTTTGAGTGACCGCAGTTTGTTGGCCTACACCTGCAACCATTCAGTCTCCCACTGACGCATGATTCATCTGTCAGAAAATGAGATAATGCAAGCAACGGGATGGGACATTGATGAACAGCACCATCCCAACATGCTTCCTTGGCAGCTTTATCAGCAATGTCGTTACCCTGTATTCCAACATGGCCAGGTACCCAGCAAAAGATCACCTCTTTGCCACGGAGTTGGAGCCGCTGTAAGCAGTCATGGATCAGCTGAATCAGCGGGACTGCCGGATACATTTGATGAAGCGCTTGCAGTGCACTAAGAGAATCAGAACAGACAAGAAAACTCGTACGGTGATATCTGCGAACCTTCTCCAGTGCCATTAGAATGCCATATAACTCCGCATCATAATTTGTAAATTCTTCTGGAAGACGCACTTTAAAAATCCTATCAGGGGAAACTACAGAACAACCAAGAGCATTCGCCTGCTGGGATCCATCAGTATAAATAACGGTAAAACGATGGTACGTACTTAAAACAGACGAAAACAAAGTTATAAAAACCATATCTGGAGTACAATTTTTCGGGTACTGCGTCAAGCTTAAAATCACTGTGGGCCTCCGAAGACACCAAGGCGGCAGTGCTTTCCATCCCTGGGTGTGTATTTTCATGCCCGAGAGATCGAGATCCTTGAGGCAGCAAGTAGCACGTACACCAAATGGCTGGGTCGCGTGGGGTCGATTCCTGAATAGTCGTTCGAAGGCGAGTTGGATCACTGAACTAAATGCCAACGACTGAGGTGACGCTGAGAATTTCAGCGCCTGTCGAGCCAAAAGGATACGTCGCCGAATCCAGAGTGGTGGTTCACCAGCCTCTGCACACAGACTCTGAACTGGGCTGGTCCGAAAGGCTCCAGTCGATATCCGAATGCCCGCATGGTGGACAACATCTAACATCCGGAGGTAGGAAGGACGGGCCAATCCATAGACCACGCTGCCACAGTCTAAGCGTGATCGAACAAATGCCCTATAAAACTGTAGGAGGCGGGACCTGTCAGCTCCCCATGTTTTTCCGCCAAGGCATTTCAAAATGTTCAACAACCGGAAGCCCTTTGTTCGTAGGTCTTTCAGGTGTGGGAGCCATGTTAATTTCGAGTCAAATAATAGACCCAAAAAGTGCACTGTGTCTTGAAAAAGTAAAATACGGTCCCCCATTCTAAGCTCTTGTTGGTTAAAACTCCGACGAGCACGATTAAAATTGACACACACAGTCTTCTCAGGTGAGAACCGAAAACCAGTTGTCTGGGCCCAGGTTTACAGCCTCCTCATGGAGAGCTGTAGCTGCCTCGTCGTCGTCGTAAGACCAGAGGAAGAGAAGAAGATTGCAAAGTCATCCATAAACAAAGAGCATTTGACATGGCTCCTGACTGCAGAGGAAATGCCATTGATAGCGATGGAAAACAATGTGACACTGAGGACACTGCCCTGGGGCACACCATTCTCCTGGACATAGCAATCAGACATGGCATCGCCAATGCGATAACGAAAACGCCTGCCCTCGAGAAAGGATTGGATCAGAAGCGGCAGGCGTCCACGTAGTTCCCATTCATGAAGTTGGCGAAGGATATTGTACCTCCAAGTAGTGTCATATGCTTTTTCGAGGTCAAAAAACATACAAACTAAATGGTTTCGGCGTTAGAAGGACTCCTGTATCGCAATCTCCAGTAGAATTAAGTTGTCAATAGTGGAACGGTAGCGCCTGAAACCACACTGGTGAAACCTCCCGGTCTCCTCTATATCCCTTTTGATACGCAACCTTCCCTTTTACAGTAACTTATAAAACCTTCCTTTAGGATTTATATCTCTTGTTTCATAATAACAAATGAAATCTTTCCTTTGAAATTAATTCTCTTCCTCAATCTTCGCATACAAATTTAAATGCTGCTTATTAAAGGTGATTTTCTGATTATTTCGACGAAACATAGAATGTGTCGTCGTCGTCGTGGCCCTCAGTCGTTACCTGCAATATCCCAAAACTGTTCCTTACCTTTTTTACTGTTACTGGATCGCCATCTGACTGCTACATCGAACTGCGACATGAATATGCTTACTGTGTTTTACTATACTCTTATTAGCTGCTGGTGGGCTGTCATAATAAGTGGCTGTATTTATTATTCTTTAATAGCAAAGCTGACATTATTCTTTAATTAATTTGAAGTTACGTAATTCATAGTTAAACTTTTCTTGACAACAATAAAATTTTGCAAAGTTTTACGTTGATGGTTTTTGGGATGGCTTATAATTAGTATTGCAATATTGCTGGCAAAAATTAATTATATTCTGAATGAAATGATTTTACAAACGTTCAAATGGGACTCACTTTTTACAATAATCTTACAACTAGTATTGCGCAAACATACCCTCAGTAGTCTTGAGTTTCTCAAAAAATAATTCAATAATATTAGTTCCTCTTATGATAATATATAGCTGATGTCTCTGTACATCCGTTTATAATCTCTTGTAAATCATAGCTGGTGGCTGGCAGACACACCGCTCCTCTCAACCTCTCGCTTCAGACCTGCTACCGACTCGCTTCACATCTCGCTTACTACTGACTTCCTATGAACGCGAAAGTGCGCTCTCTCCCGCCAACAATGCTTTTTGGTGCAGACAATCCATGCCACCGTTACAAAATGTATCAATGCGCGGTCTTTCCCGCTCTTTTCTTAAAATGTATCCATACGCGGTCTCTCCCGCCCTTTTTAAAATTATATCAATGTGCGGTCTCTCCTGCCAACATTACTTTGGTCCAAACATTCCCTGCTACCACAATTATTTCCAACATGACAAATATTAATTATTCCTACTTAATCCTATTAATAAAATATAAACATCTTTAATAAATTGTAGTTTGACAATAAACAATAGAAATATACACGTCTTACCTTGGGAGCGGCTCAGGTAACCTCGGGATTCAAGCAGCCAAACGAGGCAGCGGTTTACCATGTGTTCAAGAGTCTTACCCATACAACTAGTAAGGGCGACACTCCGATAACTTTTAGGGGCGCTCCGGTCCTTACTTTGTTTCCAGAATGGAATTAAGATTGCCTCCTTCCAAGTCGTGGGGTACTGTCCATCAAACCAAATCTGATTGAAACAAGAGAGGAGCTGACCTTTTGCTTTAGGGCACGGATGACTGAGCATGGTATAACGGATCTCATCAGGTGCTGGAGCAGTGTCTTTGGCTGCAGATAAAGGTGATTCCAATTCCCACATGGAGAATGGAAGGTTGTAGACTTCTTCAATACGCGAGAAAAAATTGAGCTTCCTTATCTCTGCAGTCCGACGAAATACCTGAACAGCAGGAGTTTGTCTGGATGACTTAGTAACAGTAAAGAAGTGTTCAGCTAAGACGTGAACCATCTCTTCTGGCGTGTCAACCAAGACGCCATTATGTGACAAGGCCGTAAGGGGATGTGGACTACCCTTGCCTGAAATCCATCTTATTGGTTGAATTCCCTCCAGAAATCCCTGTTCCGTTCTTTGATCACTCGCTGTTATAACCAGGAACAACACAATAACCTCTTCAGTCTGGTTTATTAAATCACAAATCACTTTTTAACAATTATGTTAGCCAAGCGTCTATCCAGGGTCACACTCAGAAGTAATGCAGAATTAAAGTTTGGTTATACCAATGTCCGAATGTGCATGGTGGGGTGCACGTCCCGTAGTTATTCCCAAGTCCAGCGAAGTTCAGTCTCTCCAAGTGAAGTCGCAAGATTTTCCGCCGAGCAGCCAGGTAACCTCGAGTGGAACACGGCGTACTGCACTTCCCGATGAGAACTGTCGTTTGCGGCGGCGGCCGGGTTTATATAAGGCTTGCTAGTTAATGGAGCCGTCGGCTGGGGTCGCTGTTTTCCAGGGAAAACCAATCGCAATGTTTCCTGGCGTAGCCAATTGCTGTGTGCTGACAAACGCGCGCGCGCGAAGGCGGCCAGTGATGGTAGCCGCGAGCCGCCCGGAGAAGTGCGGCCAGCGATGTATTTCTCGGCCACGTAAGGGAGCGTGCGTGTGAAGACGGCCAGCGATGGAAGCAGCGGGCCGCCCAGAGAAGTGCGGCCAGCGATGTATTTGGCGGCCACGTACTGGAGCGTTTTGTTCCGTGTTTGTTAGAAGTGGTGTATACCGCACCCCTTCCCCCGTGGGGAAGCGTGGAAACATTGGCTGCGAATGAACGCCACGTCCATGGCGTCCTCCTCCTCCGAAACCTCGGCGTCGGCGGTGAGACTGGGCACAGGAGCATACGGGCGCAAACGCCCCGGCCGGGGACGAAGGTTATAGCGTGCGGACCGCGGCAGCAGAGGAGGCAGTGCAGGAGGAACCAGTGGCATGTCTTCATCGGCATCCAGAGTAACCTGGGGGTGGCGATCGGGGGAGACCTCGGAGTCCCCGGCTGGCTGTGGCTGGGTCTGGTCCATGTCCGGGGAAAGAAGCTCTGGCTGGGAGGCGTCGTCCGTGAGCCGACCGGGGGCCAACTGCGAGGACCACCCTGGCGTGTCCTCCTCTGGTTGGCGTGGGGAATCAGGGGAAGCAGGGGACGGGAGGAGAATATGCCGAGAGGGGGAGGAGAAAAACGATTGGGAAGGCAGGCGAGGGCGAAGCTGATTGGCATGTCGAAGAACCTCCCGGTCGGGAAGTTGAACCCGGAAGACTTTCCTGCCCCTGCCCTGGATGATGGTGGCCGGAGTCCAGGCTGGTTGTCGGCGAATACCTTCGCCCACACCAGAGTACCTGGGCGGAAACGAGAAGCAGACAGCGACGGAGCCAACCGAGGTGTCTGCAGAAGCAGATTCAAGAGGGTCCGGGGCTGCCGTCCGTCAAGAAGTTCCGCCGGGCTTTTATCTCTGATGGGCGTGGACCTGTAACTGCTCAAGGAAAAAGTAAGAGATGCGTCGGGGGAGTGATCCTGGAGGTATTTCTTCATCTGCGTTTTGAAGGTGCGGACCATCCTCTCTGCCTCGCCATTAGATTGAGGATGGAAGGGGGCCGTCGGAATGTGGCGAATGCCATGCTGGGCACAGAAAACCCGAAAATCCTCACTGCGGAACTGCGGACCGTTATCCGAGACGAGAACCTCCGGCAGACCTTCAATGGCAAATATTTCTTCTAAGGCTGCAATAGTGGTGGAGGTGGAAACGGAGTTGCAGCGGACGATATGTGGAAACCTGGAATATGCGTCGACGACAATTAAAAAACATGGTATTAAACACCGGCCCAGCAAAATCAACGTGCACCCGTTCCCAAGGGCGAGCACATGGTGGCCAAGAGGCAAAGGAGTGTCGTGGAGCTGCCTGCTGGCGTTGGCAGTAGGGACACGTCTGCGTGAGGCGTTCAATCTCCTGAGTCATAGCGGGCCAGTATGTGAACCAGCGAGCCAAAAGCTTCTTCTGGGATATCCCCCTATGACCTTGGTGTAACAGGTGCAGAACGTGCTGACGTAAAGACTGCGGAATGACGACCCGTGGATGTCCGTCGTCCGAAAGAAGTAGAAGGACCCCGTCAACCAACTGAAGCTGATGGCGGACAGTAAAGAACTGACGAAACGCCGCAGAAGCCATGGGAGGCGGTCGTTCGGGCCATCCATTACGCACGTGGCGACAGACTTGTCGGAGCACCTCGTCGTTACTGGTTGCGTCCGCTACCCGAGAGCTGGTAATGGGAAACGCCTCTACTGCGGCCTGTGCTTCTCCGTCTACGTGAAAACACAGAATTTCCTCTTTGTCGAAATCCAAATCCGGTCCCCATGGAAGGCGAGAGAGGGCATCAGCGTTGGCATGCTCGGTTGTGTTGCGAAAGTGGATTTCATACTGGTATCGCGCCAAAAACAAAGCCCAGCGCTGAAGACGGTGAGCAGTCCGATCAGGGATCTTTGCTGCAGGATTGAATAACGATATGAGGGGTTTATAATCCGTAATGAGGTGAAACTTTGTACCGTACACAAAAACATGGAACTTCTTTAAGGCGAAGATGATGGCCAGTGCCTCTTTTTCAATTTGGGAATACCGGCGTTGCGTATCGGTTAATGTTTTCGATGCATAGGCCACAGGGTGCTCCAACCCATCTGCCTCCCTGTGAGCCAGGACCAACCCGATGCCTGTATCCGAGGCATCCGTTGCAAAGACGATTTGCTTAGTAGGGTCAAAACGTGCGAGGCACGGGGCCTGCAGTAATTGGGATTTCAACCTGTGGAAGGCGCGGTCGCATGCCGGCGTCCACTCGAAAGGAACCCATTTTTTGCATAACTGAGACAAGGGGGCAGTTGCAGTCGCAGCCGCGGGTAAGAATTTTCGGTAATATGAAATCTTCCCCAGAAAGGAACGAACTTGTGTCAGCGTTGTAGGTCGAGGCAGCTTGATGATGGCTTCTATATGTTTCTCTAACGGACGAACACCCGAACAGGAAATGACGTGGCCCAGGTACTCAATTTCAGGTTGGAAAAAACAACATTTATCTTTCCTACATTTTAGGCCAGCCTCCAGTAAGACATGGACTAAAGATTGCAGGTTGTGAAGGTGTTCCTCCGTCGTACGACCCGTCACCACGATGTCGTGCAAATAGTTAATGCATCCATCCACTTTAAGGACTAATTGTTCCAAAAACCACTGGATAATAGCAGGGGCACTGGCTATCCCAAACATAAGGCGTTTCAGACGATATAACCCGTGCGGTGTGTTGAGGGTCAGGAACTGCTGAGATGCGGCATCAAGTGGGAGTTGTAGGTATGCTTCAGTGAGGTCTAGTTTCGAGAAGAACTTTCCACCCTTCAATTTGGACAGCAACTCCTCCGGCTTTGGAATAGGATATGTCTCGATCTCTGGGCGTTAACTGTTACTTTAAAGTCACCGCAGAGACGGAGCTGCCCTGGCGGCTTCCGAACAACGACGAGGGGAGTAGCCCACTGACTGGAAGGAATAGGCTCAAGAACGCCACTCGCCGTGAGGCGGTCCAACTCCTTCTTCACTTGATCTCTGAGAGCTAAAGGAACGGCACGGGCACGAAAATACCGAGGCAGCGCATTCCGTTTCAGTGTGATGTGTGCTTCAAAATTCTTTGCGGAACCGAGGCCGGGGGTGAACAGGTCTGCATAATCCTGGCAAAGCCTGTCCAGATCCGAGTACGGAACCTCGTCCGACACCAAATTCACAGAATCGTCGATTGAAAAACCAAATTTCCGAAATGCGTCCAGCCCAAATAAATTCTCAGATGAATCCCTGTTAACGACTAAGAAGGTGACCTGGCGGGTGACATTCCGGTATGTCGTCGGCAAGTCGACTTGACCGCGGACTGGAATGGAAAGTTTACCATACGCCATGAGGCGCCGCTGCGTGTCGTGCAAGGGAGGAGCGCCAAGTCTCAAATATGTGGCGTAATTTAGAATGCTCACGGCTGCGCCAGTGTCGACCTGTAATTGAATCGGTTTTTCCACAATCAGGACTTCAATAAAAAGCCTATTGGTGGTCTCCTGATTATCAATAGCGGCGATCAGATTAACACCCATCGGAAGATCCGAAGGTTCCTGCGGTCGGCGCGACTTTCGACACACAGAAGCTAAATGGGTCTCGGAAGAACATTTGTAGCAAAAGGCCCATCGATCAGGACAGTCATCTCGTTGATGTTTTTTAAAACAATCAGGACATGATGGCAAACGTTTTGGCACCCACGACCGGTTTGAGCGGTTGGAGCGAGGTGGCAGACGGGTCTGCTGAGTGGACCGGCGGCCTGCCCGCACTATCGCTATTTCGGAATCATCACTCGGGTGGGCCTTAGCCGCCGGCTCTGATGTGTTGACATTGACTGCTGCAATGTCGACCCATGATTCTAGTTTCTTGCCTGCTGCACGGGTCACCTCGAAGCTTTGTGCCAAGTCCAAGACTTTATCCAATGAGGGGTCGACGAGCTGAAGGGCCTCATGTTGGAACTCCCTGTCTGGCGTTCCCCTGATTATCATGTCCCGGATCATTTCTTCGGCGTAGGAGTCCTTATTTTTAGAGGTAACAAAGTGGCATCGTCGCCCCAAGCCTTGCAATTCCGCTGCCCACTCTCTGTGTGTCTGATTCGGCTGTTTCTTGCATTGGTAAAAGGCGACTCGAGATGAAATAACATGACTATGGCGCTGATAATATTTAGTGAGCAACGAGCAAATCTCGGCAAAAGTTAGCTCCGAAGGTTTTGATAAGGGGGCCAGTTTGCACAAGAGCAGATAAATCTCAGGTTTAGACCAAGACAAAATCAAAGATTTCACGAGGCCAACTTCAGTTACCTTGAAAGCATGGAAATGTTCCAGCAATCGGGATTCGTAGGCTTCCTAGTCCTCTAACGTTTCTTCAGAAGACGGAAACGGCGGTACTTGCTACGTGGCCTGCGTCTGCATGAACCCTTGTATAAGTGGCTGGAGGGTGTTGAGTAGCAGCCTGTGGTTCTCGCCCTGCTGCTGGAGAAGTTTCTTGAGGAGATCTTCCAACGTCTCCTGGTGCGTGCTCGTCGCCATTTTATTGTGTTATAACCAGGAATAACACAACAACCTCTTCAGTCTGGTTTATTAAATCACAAATCACTTTTTAATAATTATGTTAGCCAAGCGTCTACCCAGGCTCACACTCAGAAGTAATGCAGAATTAAAGTTTGGTTATACCAATGTCCGAATGTGTATGGCGGGGTGCACGTCCCGTAATTATTCCCAAGTCCAGTGAAGTTCGGTCTCTCCAAGTGAAGTCGCAAGATTTTCCGCCGAGCAGCCAGGTAACCTCGAGTGGTGCGGCGAGTCATCCACAAGCAGCTGGAACACGGCGTACTGCACTTCCCGATGAGAACTGTCGTTTGCGGCGGCGGTCGGGTTTATATAATGCTTGCTAGTTAATGGAGCCGTCGGCTGGGGTCGCTGTTTTCCAGGGAAAACCAATCGCAATGTTTCCTGGCGTAGCCAATTGCTGTGTGCTGACAAACGCGCGCTCGCGAAGGCGGCCAGTGATGGTAGCCGCGAGCCGCCCGGAGAAGTGCGGCCAGCGATGTATTTCTCGGCAACGTAAGGGAGCGTGCGTGTGAAGACGGCCAGCGATGGAAGCAGCGGGCCGCCCAGAGAAGTGCGGCCAACGATGTATTTGGCGGCCGCGTACTGGAGCGCGTTGTTCGGTGTTTGTTAGAAGTGGTGTATACCACACTGACCTTGCATGTGCTCTTGCAGACGTGAAGACATGAAGATTGTCTGTAGTTGGACACCGTTTGAAATTCCAAAGAGCTGTCCGTCTGGCCCCGGTTGCTAATCGACAGTCGTCATTCCACCACCGTACAGGTCGTCGCCCGAGGTGGTTACTAGATCTGCCGCAGCCCTTAGGATTTCATGAGTGATATGGGCTACCCCCTCTTGTGCACAATCCTTTCGTTCAAAAATAGCCTGTCAACTGTACTGTAACCAATTTGCCCTTTGTATCATCCACGTGCGTGGTCTCCTGCTGCTCACTGTCCTAGGCGGCAGACGAACCCACACTGGGAAGTGGTCACTAAACTGTAAATTTGGAGCCACTTCCCACTGAAATGAATCTGCAATAGCTGAGGAACAAAAGGGAAGATCAATAGCTGAAAAAGACCCTGTAGCTGGCGAAAAGTGAGTCATCTGACCCGCGTTCAGAAGGCAGATATCCTCAGAATGGAGCGAGTCGCTCGATCAGCCTACCCCTGGAGCAAGTAGTAGCCGAGCCCCACAGCACATTGTGGGCATTGAAGTCCCCCACAAGAATTAACGGGCACGGAAGTACCTGGAAGAGGTCTTCCAGTGCGTCCGCGTCCAAAGTGTCATTGGGGGGAGGGGGGGGGGGCAGGTACAAAGAACACACTGTGATAGTAAACGGTGAGAAAACTTTCACAGCAATTGCTTGGATGGTCGTGGCAAGAGGAACAGCAGAGGAGTGGTATCTGTCAACAAGGAAAATAGCCACTCCACCTTTAGCCCTCCCGACAGCAGTATCGTCTTTCCTGTATATGTGGTAGCCCCGTAATGTGTGTCAGTGACTTTAAAATGCGTTTCTTGTAAGCAGATGCAGAATAGCTTATCCTGGACCAGCAGCTACAATCCTTCCAAATGTCAGCGATATCCATTCAAATTCCACTGCAACACAGAAGTCCCTATGGAAGCCATTGGTTAGCGATGATGGTTCTTTCCTTTCTCCCTCGTAGGCGGTGATTTACCGGGGAGGTCAGGGGGAACGTTAGCTGCTTCCGCGTTCTCTAGTTCTTCCGATTGGAAGTCCATATCTTCAAGAGCATAGTCGCCATCAGAAAGTGAGAGCGCTCGTCGACCCGAAGGCTTACGTACCGCTTTCTTGGACTTAGAACTACTTTTAGAAGAACGTTTTTCTTTACTGACAGGAGGAGGAGGCTGCGTGGGTTGCTGGAATGGCTTAGGTGGCTTCTGAAGGTGGGGAGTGGTATGTGGCTTAGGTGGTAAGTCTACTGCTGACGGCTTCCGAGCGACATCAGTTGCAAATGGAGCATTTCCCCCACAAGGTACAGTGACAAGTGCATGTGCTCGTACCTGAATCTGTGCTCTGAGTTTGTGTCAAGGCATCACATTTAGCTATTGGTGTTTTAAGGGCTGATGCAAAAGAAGTTGCAAAAACCGGTGGTTGCATGGCTTTGTAAGCCTTTTTAGCTTCACCATAGGGTATGCGTCTCTGTACTTTCAACTCATGAATTTTCTTTTCCTTGTTGTAAACCCGACACTTTCTGCTCCACACTTGGTGATCCCAGAGAAATTTACACATTTCGGAGGAAGTGTACAAGAAGTCCCTGACTCTCGAGCAGAGTCTCCACAATTGCCACACGTAGCCTTACGTTACATCCCATAGTGGTATGGCAAAATCTGACATTTATAGCAGCGGAAGGGGTTTGGAACAAATGGGCGAACCTTAAGGCGGATATAGCCGGCAAGGATATATTCCGGTAATTCGGGAGTACTAAACGGTAGAATAAACGTTGCCGACTTTTCCAATTTGCCATTGACTCTCCTCATTAAATTTTGCACCTCCTTGACGACCACATTCGTCGACTCTTCACCCAACTCCACGGGGTCCATCTCCATTATATCGAAGCAGTTAACCACGCCCTTACTATAGTTAAGGGTGTTATGAATTCAGCCTCGATTGGGTAGTCACCTAAGGCCTTACATCCTAGAAGCTCCGTAATTAGCAGTTTCCACCAAAAGCTTTCCATTACGCAGTCGTTTGACACTTTTCAGAGACCCAGCAATACTTCCAATGCCTTGTTAATATAGAAAGGGGATATCTTCTCAAAGCTTCCTCCGTTTCGCTTGATTACAATGAAATTGTTATGGCACACTAATGCCCTGTTACTATTACTCGGAGACTTCTTTTCGGGAGGACTGACCAACCGAGCTCTCTTTGAGGAGTGGGTGTAGGTGTTGCCTGATGGTACACCCATCCCGTTAGGAGTAGTAGCTTCATGAGACAGTTCATAAGGATCCCACGAGACGCTAGGGAAACAACCGTCGACCCAGGCAGAGCCCAGCATGCCTGAGCAAGACTGATTCAACTGGGATGCTGCAGGTGCCCCAGAGGTTGCTCGCTAAAGACTGTCTCACCTCAACAGCCATTCACCTCCTCAGCACGTAGCACACCTCGAGGTTGAGGGTCCTCACAGTCCAGGCAGTGAAGTCAAGGCCTCCGTTCTCCGAAACACACAACATTCCACCGCCGCGCCGCACGGTGGTCGTTTGAAGTATGACCAGAGCTTACGGTGAAAGAGGACTGGTGGCGCTTACCAGTCCCCATCTCAGGAACCCCGGGGTCGCCCGTACTCAGCAAACGAATGCTGAGCCCCTGAGGGGATCAGTATTCTAAGACAATTTGTTTGCACAATTTCACTGGATAATTGCGATATTGTTCAGCTCCAAAGGAATATGGGATGCTTTCAACTAATCTGTTGTACCCTGTATCCGGGATGATAGTTAATAACCGAAACTGGTAGGCGACTAAGGGAATAATTATACAGCTGATGATTAAAGTACATTTCATAAAATACTTTACAGCTGTTGAACCTCGCCTTATGGAACCACCACAGCAGCTGTAGGACTCAGATTTTTTTTTCTCTGGCAGTGCCTTCAAACAAACAGCTAAAATCCGAAAAGTGGTGAGTGTCCTCTTTAGAGTTACAGATATATTTAGCTAATCAGTGGAAAATCCAGGATGGAATGTGACAATATAATGAAAAGGATATTTGATACTCACCATATAGTGGAGATGCTGAGTGGCAGACAGGCACAACAAAAAGACTGTAACAATTAGCTTTCAGCCAACAAGGCCTTTGTCAGAATTTAACATCATATGCACATGCCCACACTCACGCAAACGCAGCTCACACACACGTGACCACAGCTGTATGTTGTCTAATTTTGAGTAAGATCTTGTTGGCCGAAAGCTAAAGCATTTTTGTTGTGCCTTTCTGCGACTCAGCATCTCCACTATATGGCGAGTAGCAAATTATCCTTTTCATCATATTGAGATATTTAGTTATTTATTTCGGGTTGTAGCTGAAGGGAACGCTCTACATAGGATTTGAGTCTGCCTGCTACTAGTTTCGATTGCTACTGTGAATTTTTTTTCCTGCAGGATAACACCAGTTGTTTGACACCGTCAGTTTCGAACTGTATTGTGATCTTAGAAGTAAATAAACTGCGTGAAATCAAACCATAAAAACTGTTTAAATAAATAATATTCTGCTCTGCCGTGGCTTCTGCAAATTGTTTAAACAAACAATATCCCTAAATGTTGTCTGAACCATATCCCAATGCCTTAAATTATTTAATGCAATATGATTGACGACATATTAACGTACAGTCTTGAGGTTCTCCCACTCCAACAGTTCGACACAGACTGTGCGATTTTTCCCGCCATTTTTTTCTGGCTGGGGGAGGGGAGGATAGTGGAGGGGAAGGCAGTTCTCAGAGGGGTCGTGGGGGAAGGGAACACATGACTGCCAGAAAAAACCCATGACAACATCAGGGAGTGGGGGTAATTAATTGATCTATTTAATTAGTTAGGCAATTAATTTGATTTCAAAAGTGTGCTTGTATTGGTGCAGGGGACAGAGATAGGGGTTGGGAATTTCCTAGAAGAGTGGGAGAGGAGGAGGAGAAGGGGGAGTGTGATGGGGTGGGGTTTTTCTCAGAAAAACAGATTACCCAAGAGGGTAATAAATCAGCTCACACAGCGTCATAAGTCAATTAGCATAACAATAGGTTAAGGTCGTAAATCAGTCAGCTGTCCAGTTTAATTGATTTGCATATAAATTTGATATCAAAAGTGCGCCAGTAGCACCATTACCCCACCTGATCACCTGTCACACAATCACCGCTCAGCCAGGCAGAACGGGCCTAAGACCTAATACTTGAATAGTGTATTTTCCATACTTACCATGACAACAGTATTGTTTCGAAAGACAACACACACACACACACACACACACACACACACACACACACACACACACAGTAACTGGAAATGCACGCTAGAATCCCTGCAGTACAAGTTACTGAAATAGTGTCATTAAGGAAGCTGTTGAGATTGAACAACAGTCTGATTGAAATTACTTGAACTTTGACACTTCACGTGCTGTAGCTGGTTCGCTTCTATCACAGCACTCAACATCTCCCCCAAAACATTCCCTGTTGCCAAACTGCCACAACAGTTAGTTCACATCCAAATCCTCTTTTGTGATGTGTTTGGATCCCGAATCCTGGGTCTGGCCCTTGATTTCGTATTTCATCACATATGATAACGACACCAAGAACAAAACACACACACACACACACACACACACACACACACACACACACACTCTCACTCACAACGATGCAAACGAAATACACACGCTTCATACATTTATGCCGTTACTACAATCACAGAGATCGACTTACATTAGATAAGCTTCGCATGACACTGCATGAAGCCGAACTTTTGAAGGCTGTCCATTAATTATTGCGACTGGGACACCTGGGTCATAAACACAACTACCTTTTTTGTAGTGTAATGGCGCAGCGTAGTGATTAGCGTAGAAACCTAATGAGCAGAAAGTCGAAGATTCGCAGCTCGTCAAATGCAGCGAATTTTTTATTTTTCTAAATCTAATCAAAAGACTTTGATTGTGTTTTGCATACAGTCAACTAGTTTAAATATAATTCTTTTATTTTTAACACTTTTTCTGCATCATTTTTATCATATAATTTTTATTTGCTCTTATTTTTCTTCCTGCAATTCTTTTTTCCGTCGGAATAATCTGCAACCAAGTGCCAACCAGGTTTCTCACCGGTTCGTAAGGCGGCATGTACAGCCTGGGATAGTGAGGGTAGCATCAGGTAACCAATGACAGCCAGAAATTACAATTTGCTTTTACCACTAAATCTGAAATTTTGCTGCGGCAGATGGCGATTAAAACAAACGTATTACGAAACTTTTGTCTTGAGTTTGCTCTCACATGTTAGCCCTAAACGCCGTGAACAAAGTGGTCGCGATTTTAGTTCTGCCGCAGATTGTTGATTGCTGTTTCCTCGGACACATTGCACAGGACGAGGGTGTTGTTAAATTAGGACAAGAGTTTAGATTCAGGGCTATAAAACCCATCATCTACCGTAATTCAGTCATCGGTCATTTAAAATCGGCTGTCGACAGAGCATGTCCCATTTCCCTCGTACCTCGCGGTGGCCACTTTCAACGTACCTCCGCGTTACGCATTAACAATATTTGTGAAGTGACCCGCCGTGTTGTGTGTCACCTATAACACGCGGTAGCGGGCAGCAGATCTTGCAACACTGTAGCAGCAAATTACAGATGTCAACTATCAAGTAATTATAATCAAACTATAACAAGTGATCTAACAAACAGAGGCTGAGAATTTTTGCCTAAATTCTATATGGAATGCCACCTTCTGTCCATAGTTAAACAGCAAGTGGACGGAGTTAACACTACATTCTCATGGTTCATGTTCCAGTAACGATAACGTCAGACGTAAGTCATCTTTGTATGATGCTGTCAGTTGCTTTTTGTTTACACCATTGTCTTTCTGATTACACCGTCTTTCAGTTTCCACTTCGGTACAGGCCGGACCGACAAAGGTTTTGAACTGCCGTGCACAACGATGTCTCGTTGCATTTTGCCCTCGATGACAAGATTTTCACCTGTCACATCGTTAGCGGTTGTCAACGAGGTTACCCGGGAACATTCTCGTATGTTATTTGAACATTTGGTACCTTGGGATTCACTCAAGTTCCACTATTGTCTACTACTGCATCCCCTTAATACAAATAAGCGGACGTAAAATACTCCTGCTGCGAGTTTGCCATACGCAGTTCCTCCATATTGGAGATGAAAACCTGCAGCTTGTCATCAGCAGCCTTCAGTTCTTGTGGAAGCCAGTTGTGCTCGTAACAAAGATTTTTGGTTTCAAATGGTTGCAGTTCACACTGAGGCAATACGATTCGCAATGGGACTCGCAATAAAATGCAGAAGCAACTCAGATTGACGAAGTGTCTGGAAGCGTAGCTGGAGCAACTTTACTGTTTCACATATGGCACCAACACGATTCTCTGTCGTAGCGCCCAGCTTCAACACGTATCTCTGTCACAGCGCCCAGCTGGTTGCTCCACGCAACTTGCGTCGTACGATGGACGGCGAGGGAAATTTCAAGTCCTCTGAGTGTCTAAAAAATTTTTGTATCTAGACGAAGAACAGCTACATCTGTATCTCTAGTTAGTCCCTCAATAAAACTTTTTCTCTTTATGTAAAAATTTAAAAACCGCTGTTTTGCTATTCACACATGTTCACTGCTGTGCAGTATTTTTCACTCAATTTTGAGAGAACTGTTCGCTACAGAAAATTATTTTTCAGCATTTTGTAGTCTGAGATCACAGTTTTACAATAAACTGGTTTTATTTTAGTTACTGCCCATAGTTACTGTGACACTTCGCAAATAAGTAAATCACCAGCCATATTTTGAAAAGTTTGCAGTGAAGAACGTAGTCATTGGCCAGTTTACATTAGGTGGGCTTTAGGTCATTGGTTGCTGTGCACGAAATGTAGCTAACATATCAAAATTCTCGAGAAAATACGCGAAATATATTTGAGGTTGTCCATGACGGAACTGACAGCAACGCGCCACGTGCGACACTATTGCCGCCTGCTACGCCCTGCTATACGGAGTGCGGAGCTGCCTTGTTCTTTTCTTTCTCGAATGTTGCCCATACAAGCCGAAGTTGGAAATTAAAAACTTGCTGAAATGAAAAGGCACCGGGAGTCATCAGTCGATAATGCTGACTGGATGTTTCTTCAGTCTATGGTCCCTGATTTTAGGAAACTTTGTGACTGGGATGAAAGGGATCTGAAAGCTAATTTCCTGTTACTTCTGAATGAGCAACTGGACGTAGCCAAGAAGGACACGTCGGGATTTTTATTATCACCTCTGGCCTCTTACGTTTCTTCAGATACAGTGTCTACCCCTATGCAGAGTTCACCACCCACAGCTACACCATCGACAGTGACTGATCCCACTTCAAATGCAGCGACGTTTCTTCTGAATACTCCAAGCTGAATCATACACTATTTTGCGAAACCGAACAGTTTTAGAAATCCTGTCCTAGGTTTATTAATTTTTAACCATTATTCATACACAGTCTAGTCACATTGATGTGACCACTGCCTATGTTCGGCGTCAGCACGCAGTAACCACTCACACACGGCATATGGCAGCACTACTAGTGGATGGTATACAGTGTATCACGAAAGTATTCGTTCAAATTAATACACGAGGTAGAGAACATCAAAACAAATATATTTAGTTGTGGTAGATATGGATCCTGATGGCAACTTATGATCCTAGGGATGATTCACACGGAAGATACTTTACCTTCTCGAACTGATCGAATGTGCGACCACTAACTGCATGCACGCAGTACATCATCGAATCATTGTCGTGTTCGTTCGAACATTCCTGGCATATCCGCAGTGGTTCCATCAGTGATGGTAATTCTAGCGACGAGGTCTTCTTCTGTTTCCACAACATTTTCACACACCAGCTGTTTCACATGGCCCAGAGGATGAAATGGGATACATGAGGTCAAGTGACCTGGGTAGTTAGCCGATCTACATCTACATCCATACTCTGCAATCCACCATACGGTGCGTGGCGGAGGGTACCTCGTACCGCAACTTGCATCTTCTCTCCCTGTTCCATTCCCAAACAGAACGAGGGGAAACATGACTGCTTATATGCCTCTGTACGAGCCCTAATCTCTCTTATCTTATCTTTGGCGTCTTTCCGCGAAATATAAGTTGGTGGCAGTAAAATTATACTGCAGTCAGCCTCAAATGCTGGTTCTCTAAATTTCCTTAGCAGCGATTCACGAAAGAACGCCTCCTTTCCTCTAGAGGCTCCCACCCGAGTTCCTGAAGCATTTCCGTAACACTCGCGTGATAATCAAACCTACCAGTAACAAATCTAGCAGCCCGCCTCTGAATTGCTTCTATGTCCTCCCTCAATCCGACCTGATAGGGATCCCAATCGCTCGAGCAGTACTCAAGAATAGGTCGTATTAGTGTTTTATAAGCGGTCTCCTTTACAGATGAAGTACATCTTCCCAAAATTCTACCAATGAACCGAAGACGACTATCCGCCTTCCCCACAACTGCCATTACATCCTTGTCCCACTTCATATCGCTCTGAAATGTTACGCCCAAATATTTAATCGACGTGACTGTGTCAAGCGCTACACTACTAATGGAGTATTCGAACATTACGGGATTCTTTTTCCTATTCATCTGCATTAATTTACATTTATCTATATTTAGAGTTAGCTGCCATTCTTTACACCAATCGCCGGCCGCAGTGGCCGAGCGGTTCTAAACGCTACAGTCTGGAACCGCGCAACCGCTACGGTCGCAGGTTCGAATCCTCCCTCGGGCATGAATGTGTGTGATGTCCTTAGGTTAGTTAGGTTTAAGTAGTTGTAAGTTCTAGGGGACTGATGACCTCAAATGTTAAGTCTCATAGTGCTCAGAGCCATTTGAACCATTTACACCAATCACAAATCCTGTCCAAGTCATCTTGTATCCTCCTACAGTCACTCGACGACGACACCTTCCCGTACACTACAGCATCATCAGCAAACAGCCGCACATTGCTATCCACCCTATCCAAGAGGTCATTTATGTAGATAGAAAACAGCAGCGGACCTACCACACTTCCCTGGGACACTCCAGATGATACCCTTACCTCCGATGAACACTCACCATCGAGGACAACGTACTGGGTTCTATTACTTCAAATTCAAAATGGTTCAAATGGCTCTGAGCACTATGGGACTTAACACCTGAGGTCATCAGTCCCCTTTCTATTACTTAAGAAGTCTTCGAGCCACTCACATATTTGGGAACCAATCCCATATGCTCGTACCTTAGTTAGGAGTCTGCAGTGGGGCACCGAGTCAAACGCTTTCCGAAAGTCAAGGAATATGACATCCGTCTGATACCCTTCATCCATGGTTCGCAAGATATCATGTGAAAAAAGGGCGAGTTGCGTTTCGCAGGAGCGATGCTTTCCAAAGCCGTGCTGATGCATGGACAGCAACTTCTCTGTCTCAACGAAATAAATTATATTCGAACTGAGAATATGTTCGAGAATCCTGCAACAAACCGATGTTAAGGATATTGGTCTGTAATTCTGAGGATCCGTCCTTCTACCGTTCTTATATACAGGCGTCACCTGCGCTTTTTTCCAGTCGCTCGGGACTTTACGTTGGGCAAGAGATTCGCGATAAATGCAAGCTAAGTAAGGAGCCAATGCAGTAGAGTACTCTCTGTAAAACCGAATTGGAATCCCATCAGGACCTGGCGATTTATTTATTTTCAACCCATTCAGCTGCTTCACAACCCCAGGGATGTCTATCACTATGTCCTCCATACGGGAATCTGTACGAGACTCAAACGGCGGTATGTTTGTACGATCCTCCTGCGTGAAAGATTTCTCAAATGCTAAATTTAAAATTTCAGCTTTCGTTTTGCTGTCTTCCGTTGCCAGGCCAGACTGATCAGTGAGTGATTGGATGGAAGTCTTCGACCCGCTTACCGATTTTTCCAGAATTTCCTGGGGTTTTCAGCAAGATCTTTTGCTAAGGTATGACGGTGGTTGTGGTTGTATGCTTCGCGCATCGCTCTTTTTACAGCTGCACGAATCTCTACTAACTTTTTCCTCTTCTCAGTCTCCCGATATTTCTTGTACCGCGAGTGCAACTGTCTTTGCTTCCTGAGCATTCTCCGAATTGCGCTGTTAAACTACGGTGGGCCTTTTCCGTCCGTAAGCCACTTTTTTTGGCACATACTTATCCAATGCGTGATTTACAATGTGTTTAAAATTTGCCCATAATTCCTCCACGTCCATCGTACCGGAAGTAAATGAAGTCGATTCATTTACTAAGTGGGATGCTAACAACTGCTTACCTGCTCTTTCTAGTAAGAATACTCTCCTAGACTTCTTGACCTACTTTTTAACTTTCGTAACAATAGTCGTAATGACAACATCATGATCACTAATCCCTGTCTCAACACTGACACCGTCGATGAGGTCTGGTCTTTTCGTAGCTATCACATCCAAAATATTTCCATTACGCGTTGGCTGTCGATTTAGCTGCTCAAGACAGTTTTCGGATAATGTGTTCAAAAGTAATTCACACATCGGCTTGTCTGCACCACCTGTAACGAATCCATAGACATCCCAGTCTATACTAGGTAAGTTGAAGTCGCCTCCGACTAATATAGCATGATCCGGGTACTTCTGCGATACAGAGTGTAGACTCCCTTTGAATGATTCTAGACTGTCACGGTGGAACCTGGTGGCCGGTAATAACACCCAACAATTAACTTTATTTCTCCTAGCCCTGTTAAACGTGTCCAGATAACTTCACAATCACACTCTACTTCGACCTCAGTAGACACAATATTTTTGTCAACTGCAATGAAGACACCACCTCCTACTGTGTATAATCTGTCTTTCCGATACACGTTCCAACCCTCACTAAATATTTTAGAACTTCCTATCTCAGGGTTCAGCCAGGTCTCAGTCACGAGAATAATTTGCGCGCCACACGCTTCCTGGAGGGCAGTAAATTCAGGCACTTTATTCCGAACACTCTGAAAATTTACTGCTAATATCTTGATAGCTGAAGTGTCATTACACTGAGCGCGTCCTGATTTCTCTGCCTGCACGTCGACTGGTGAGTGCTCATTAGGACACCTCGCACTACTGCCTAGCCTAAAAAAAACCCCATGTGCACACCACAAGTACTCTGCTACCCGAGTAGCCGCTTCCTTTGTGTAGTGCACCCCTGACCTATATAAGGGCGTCCTACAATTCCCCACCCAATAGTGCAAGTCTAGAAATCTGCAGCCAAGACCGTCACAGAGTCGACGAAGAATCTGGTTGAGACCCTCCACTCGGCTCCAAACCAAAGGACCCCGATCCACTCTGGGAACGATGCTGCAAATAGAGAGCTCTGCTTGCACCCCGCGTGCGAGGCCAGCGGTCTTCACCAAATCCGCCAGCCGCCCGCCCGAACTGAGGATCGCCTCAGAACCCAAGCGACACGCATCATTGGTGCCGACGTGAGCAACTACTTGCAGACGACTGCACCCCGTACGCTCGATAGCCGCAGGCAAGGCCGCCTCCACATCTCGGATGAGGCCCCCCGGCAGACAAACTGAGTGCACGTTGGAATTCTTCCCAGTCCTGTACGCTATTTCCCTCAGGGGCTCCATCACCCGCCTAACGTCGGAGCTCCCAATAACCAGCAAGCCTTTGCCCCCGTCTGCTGCTCGGGCCCTGCTGAAGGAGCGGCCACCTGCCCATTGACAGGATGAACGGGCGAGGCCAGCCGGCCAGCCTCCACATTGCCGGCCGCGGTGGTCTGGCGGTTCTAGGCGCGCAGTCCGGAACCGCGCGACTGCTACGGTCGCAGGTTCGAATCCTGCCTCGAGCATGGATGTGTGTGATGTCCTTAGGTTAGTTAGGTTTAAGTAGTTCTAAGTTCTAGGGGGACTGATGACCACAGATGTTAAGTCCCATAGTGCTCAGAGCCATCAAGCCTCCACATTGGCCCTCCGCCTCGAGCGACGCGAACGCGTTGCAGTCCGACACTTACCCTGAGGTGAGGGCGGCCCCAACGCGCCGGGTACACTAGAAGGTGCCTCGGCGGCTGAGTCAGCGGACGCAGCAAGCGACACCTGGGATGTCTCGAGCGACGCGCCAGACCCTCCGCCGTCGCTGCACCTCGAGGCAGCAGCCTGAAGGCGGCTGACCGTGGCCAACAGCACGCTCAGCTGCTCGCTAACCGCGGCCAGTTCCTCCTGCGCCCGCACACAGTATGCACACACCCTATCCATCCTACTGCTAATGTCTGGACGTATAAAAATGGTCCAAATGGCTCTGAGCATTATGGGACTCACCTGCTGTGGTCATAAGTCCCCTAGAACTTAGAACTACTTAAACCTAACTAACCTAAGGACAGCACACAACACCCAGCCATCACGAGGCAGAGAAAATCCCTGACCCCGCCGGGAATCGAACCCGGGAACCCGGGCGTGGGAAGCGAGAACGCTATCGCACGACCACGAGATGCGGGCTCTGGACGTATAGAGTTGCGACAAAGAAAACAATAATGTGCGACTGCACAGTTGCGTCATCAGCGCCAGATTGAGCTGCGATATATGAACAATTACTTACGAACCAAGCAATCAAATGACCACGACTACGCCACTATACAGATATTACAATGCGATCTTACCCCTGTCTTAGTACAAATGACAACCGCCTATGCGATGTTACACTCTACCGTTATTAAAATTTGATACTACCCCTTTCTAATTCGAAAGATCCGAAAAATTTTACAACGCAAGCACATAAACACACAAAGTACTTTGAATTAAACCTGCGGAACTAATACGGAAAACTGAATATACGACTAGTTTCTGTTACTGCTGCTCGCACACGTCACTCTGGAAGCACAGATGAAACTGCACTGGCCTCTGTATGTTGCTAACTGACTCTACGAAATAAACAGAAAGCACTGGCTGTCCAAAATAAACAACTGACTGACGACTCCACGAATTTATACTCTACGGCTATCAACAAGCAATATTACTCCTCTCAAATACGAGAACACGCAAGGATTTTATGTAATTAAATATGCAAGCGCACAAACACTCGGAAAGAAATTAAGAATCAAACTACAAAACAAATATGGAAGCTAAATATGCGACTCGCTACTGCACTGCTGCTGCACTACTGCTGCACTGATACTTCACCAGCGGCTGCTTCCATCGATTCCCCAATTAAAAAGACAAATTGGTATTAGGAAAAAACTGTTAGTAGGGCAAGTTTAACACTTTTATGGCTTTAAGTTGGCATCACTGGGATGAGCCCTGATCAGCTGATGTATCAACATTGTTTTGTTTATAACCCCAAAAATACATTTCGAGATGGTGAGTCCACTTGAAATGTCCACATTAGTTGAACAACGTTCTGTTATTCGTATTTTACATGCTGAAGCTGAGAAACCAGTGAATATACACTGTAGAATGTCAAACGTTTATGGTGAAAGTCCTATGAATCGTGCAAATTTTTGCAAGTGGGTAGAGCAGTTAAAAAATAGTCGTGACTCAGTGACTGACGAACATCGTTCTGGCCCAACTGTTGCAGTTTTAACACCCTTACTTGAAAGTTGAATTGATGGCATTATTCGTGCTGACCGCCGTGAGATTGTGCAAATGATAGCTGATGAGGGACAAGTTAGTACTGGTACAGTTCATAAGATTATCTGTAACAATCTGAAGTACCGCAAAACATGTGCAAGATGGGTCCCAAAGGAGTTGACGCGGCTACACAAGGAAACGAGGTTGAGAGTGTGCACAGAGCTAAAGGAACGTTATGAAACAAGGTGAGCACTTCCTCAACAAAATTTGTAAGTGTGATTAAACTTGGGTTCACTATTATGAGCCAGAATTAAGAGGACAAAGCATGGAGTGGAAGCACACCAACTCACCTGTAAAGAAAAAATTCAAAACCCAAGCAATTGACAGTGTTTTGGGATGACGAAGGTCCAGTTTTTTGTGATTATCTCGAAGAGCAGCGTACAATGAACAGCCACTACTCGGATTTGCTTTTAAACTAGATGAAGCCAGCCATGTGACAGATGTGCTGGAAAAAATCGTCGTCCTTAAAGACTGCAAAGGGGGTGGTAGTTGAACATGCGTTCTCCTACATGCACAATCACAAACTGCCGAGGCCCTCTCAACTCTCCTCACTCCTCCCCCTCACCCATGCCTCCCTCCATCCACCTACGGGGAGGACACATGCTTCTTCAAATGGCCAGATACTCCGCAGAGTGTCTCGCGCCCCCTTACTACCTCTCTATGGCCACTGGCCACACCAGGCGTTCCGCTACCCTCCACAGTCGCTCGCGACACGCGGCATGTCTTGAGGCAATGGTCCTAGACAACACAAAAGGGAAATTAGTAGCACAACCCCGCCCATACAGAGTATGCCTCAGATGGCTTTTTGAAAAGTCGGCTGCTTGTGAAACATGAAGCCCCTTCTGCCTAAAGTGAGTGCAGCCTCACACCACAGTACCTTCAGTACAAAGCGAGATGCCGGCACCCCTCAGAACGAGACTATGATAAATGACTGCTATCCCGATCGAGGGAGAGCCGCTGTCTCTTAGGGAACTTGCCCGCAGCAGCCCGCCATTATGGGCTGGACTATTGAACATCAACGCAACTCCTATAACAAAGCAACTATTAAAAAAAGGAAAACACAGTCGCGACGATAATAAATGTCCTCTTTCTACGAAAATAGGCGAAGTCCATCGCCCTGTGTAGGTGGGAGATTGAAATTTCGTTAAAAGATATCTCGACAACGAAAAAAAAAGAAACGCCTATCAAGAACCATTCCGTGGTGCCCTATCCATCTCTTCCAACCGCCAGGTGACAATTCATATCAATTTGTTAGGATAATTAATTAAATTGATCATGAGAGTCAGTCTGCATGGCGAGTTTTTTTTTTTCAGTAGTCGGATTACACTCACCAGGTAGGTCAAATGCGAATCCGTGCAGCGAAGACGATGTTCTTTTCGAGGAACACTACTGAGAACTGACGTTTGACGCTGATCACAGAGATTCTGCAGCCCATACCATACATTGCGCGTAAGGACTGCGCTATTAAAAACACGACCGTAGCGACTATGTTACCGTCACCCTACATAAAAAGCGGGGTTGAGTCTACAGGCGCGCACACACGAGTTACTGATAGCATTACGCTTTCGGGTAGAAATGCTGTCTGCGATTTGGAATCAAGTCTATCCATTCTACCACGTACTTGCGCTAGATCCTATAGAGACATCTTTTAATTGTTACAGCCATTGATCAATCATATTCGTGCCACTCTCACATTTCGAAACTAATTACCTTTTTCGAACCTATCTGCTAAAGATCCCATACAGCAAAGACTCCAGCGCTCTTCTTTAGGCAGTCCCCCTGCATGTTGGTTGTGATCGAAATCGCTTCCAGCCGGCCGGAGTGGCCGAGCGGTTAAAGGCGCTACAGTCTGGAACCTCACGACCGCTACGGTCGCAGGTTCGAATCCTGCCTCGGGCATGGATGTGTGTGATGTCCTTAGGTTAGTTAGGTTTAAGTAGTTCTAAGTTCTAGGGGACTTATGACCACAGCAGTTGAGTCCCATAGTGCTCAGAGCCATTTGAACCATTTTTTTTTAAATCGCTTCCACGGACCGGTGTAAGGCTTCATCACCTGTACTATAGGACGACCATATCCAACAGACTATCAACCACATGAGAGGGTTCCTGTATTGTTCCTTCATAAGCAGTTTAATACACTGTTTTGTAAGTTGTAACACACCGAATCAGTGAACACAGCCATCCACTGTTTTTTTCTACCATGACTTAGAGATCTGTATCAGCTGCTGCTAAACCGACATTAACACGTTTCGATCCTCTGGCGCTCACAGAAAGCTGAACATCGCATGGCATAAACTGTACAGCTACCACAACACAGGCTGGTAGAAATAAAATACAGAGGCTATGTCTGTCAAGACAAAAATGTGGAAGACATCACAACATATGGAAACTGGAAGAGATCGAAGGTGACGATCTGTACAGTTAATCTCATCTTCCCCATCGACAGGGTAGGGATATGTCTCGGCGGTCCATTTCGAAAAGCATTATTCCTTCATTTTGCAGTCATGTGCGTGATTACTTTTTCGGTGTTGACCATTACCGGAAGGTGCTGTTCACATCACGCGTGGGATAGTACAAATAAAGAGAGGTACTGTCACTTTATTGGTGGAAAAAAAAACCATGTGAAGGGCATTGCAGCATATGGAAATAGCATTGAGGAACGACACCGAACAACTGTATGGTGGTGATGACCTCTACATTTAATCCCATGCTCCACAGCGACAAGTATCAGATATCCTGTGTTCTGCCAAGGCTCCCTCCATCTCAACCAAGTGGTGTTAGTCAATCATTATGTAGTAATCATCAGTGAACCCAGTGGACGGTCGGGATGGGAAAGATACCATTGATATGCAATGATGTACTGCAGTAAGTCGTAGAGATCTATATCTCCCACATTCAGCAACCCGTGTAGAAACAGAGTGAGCTGAGTTAGTGATCCAGGACCATGTTTTGACCACTCAGTAGAAATGGGAACATGTTGTCGTAGCTCCAACAGCTGTGTACGATGTGTAAGGTCAGCGCTAAACGAAGCCTGCTCCTGCAACACGGCGTAGTATAAAAGACAGTACAAACATTTACGATGGCATTTCTTATCGGGAAAATTAGGTAGACTGAACAACATACGGGTACTGCAGTCCAAAGCAGATCCGCGTCCCTCACGATCCATTCCCGTCTATCACCCAAACATTCTATCATCGTTATTCTGTACCATCCAAGAGAGAAAAATTATGAACTATAAAAGCTCCGCTGACTTCATCCAATAGATTTTTACCACATCTCTCTCTTCTGATACATCGAAAACAATTTCCACCTATGTGCCTGCATCGAGCATATGAGGTGATCATATTAAATATACTGGTATTGAGGTTCTAAACTGACATTAACATGTTTTTGAAAAGATAGTCACAGCATAAGGAAACTGGAAGTTTTTAGAGGCATTGTGGAGCGTTTCCAAACTGCTGTCCAAAGGTGATTGAGGACCCTTACATTAAAGTCATCATTCACAGTGACGGGATAGCTGATGGCGCTGTGTTCAGTTTGAATGATTCGTCATATTGCTAAAATGCACGCGATCACTGTTTCAGTGTTAGCCATCCCCGGAAGGTGTTGTCCGCTCCACCAAGACTCTTTCTCCATCTCAAACAAGCGATATCAGTCAATCATTATCTGGTAATCAACAGCATACCAGTGGACGGTAGGGGTAGAAAAGACACCATCGATGTGTTGTAATAATAAGCATCATAGTTGATAGTGCAATGAATTTTAACAATTTTGTCATAATTTCAACACCGACCAATGATGCGGCAGCATGCTTACCAATTTCTGTATCATCGCTAAACAACCCCACCACTACTTTGCGAGTACCATCGCGAATGTAAATAGATGACTGAAGTACGTTCATTTATTGTTATGTCTCAGAACATATAAAACAAAGTATGCCAGACAGCAACCTACATTTCTCTATCACTTCGATCATAATCCGTAATTTACCATCTTTCACTTTGTAGATGGGAGTCACTGGGCATTCTCACATTCTTAGGATGAAGTTAGAGACCGAAAGATCGCCTCGCATTGTCTTTAACCAACGCTCCCCGCAGCTGATCAGAAGTAGAACTGCTGCCCCGCACCCATCCAAGAGCACAAGATGTCTCTAGACATAGTACGAGATTTGACTCTGTTGTGATGATATAACAGACGGTTAAGAACAAGAAGCGAGTGGTTTTTATGCATGATGGAGCTTCAGACGGATGGTGTTTGCTGCATTTTACGTAAATCAACTGCGGTATCAATTCTAAAGCGTTGTTCTAGTGTCTGGGGCATTACCAAGAAGATGTTGGTACGAGAGAACAAACACGTGCACTCCTAAGACTACAAGGTTCTGCACTTAAAACACGCTATAATGTTAGATCGTTGCGGTTTCCAACCTATTAGTCGTATGGAATGCAACGCTGTTACTATCCCAATGTAAAAAATACATTTCCAGCGCATGACATACATTCTCCTTGCACGTTTCTCTACGATAAACTATGGTGACGAACTGTAAAATGAAAAACTACTTCCTTAAAACATGATTCCTTGTGATACATGTACAATATAGCTCTTCAGAGGCATATAACCCTCACATCTGGTCACTGTTGAGAAATTATACTATGCACCCATCAATCCTATGTAATATGATCGTTAGTAATGGAGAATGCCTCTTACAAAGAAATAGACAAGCGCATAACAGCAGTGTTTGACATGGGAAATTACACTCATACCACCACTAACTCCAGAAACAGGACATCTGTCAAGCAGATGGTGATTGTAGTACCTCACAAACACCAGTCGCTAACTTAGAATCACCGTAGTTATGAAAGTGAAGATTCGATTTTATGCCCAAGATGCGGCAGGCGAATGTAGTACGTTCTATAGATCTTCGTCTAGAGGAATGTGTCGAAACATGACGGAAGTCCTCTGATGACGAAGAGGTTAGTTGTAAACGATCGCCGGCCGCAGTGGACGAGCGGTTCTAGGCGCTTCAGTCTGGAACCACGCCACCGCTAAGGTCGCAGGTTAGAATCCTGCCTCGGACATAGATGTGAGTGATCCTTAGGTTAGTTAGGTTTATGTAGTTCTAAGTTCTAGGGGACTGATGACCTCCGATGTTGAGTCCCATAGTGTTCAGAGCCATTTGAACCATTTTTGTAAACTATCGCAAGTACACAGTGCTCCGAATCACACACAGATCACGCAGTTGTATGAGAGTCGAACCCAGGTTATGTAACACAACTGATACATCCTGACAAAACAAAGGGAAAAAATGGTTAAATGGCCTGCAGCAACATGTCACTCTCGCTCTAGAATGCATCATCGGTCTACCATTAAATCCTACCTCGTTACAACTCCACCTTAAGCGATCACTCCATCCACTTTCTGTCATCCTTTAACGCATATGTAAGTAAGTTTAGAGGCAGATGGTTCTCTTTTTTACAGGAAATCATTAAAGACAGCAGTCAACTCGCGTGTATCACTATTACCTCCATAAACTTAGAGTAGAATGTTACCTCGAGAAAAAATAAAAAGCCTGTTTCCCTGGTTCCCGGTGCTTCCATCTCAACGTTTCCTCGTATTCCTCTTGCTGTCGTATACCCGTTCCCATGTACAAGAATTGTTCTGCACCAATCAGAAGACATGCAAGTACTCCCTCAATTTTCCCGCATTTCGCCGTATTTTCCCTCAATTTATACATATTTTCCGACATGTTATCGGTTTTATTTCATTTCTATCAATGCCATCACTTCTCGTTCAGTGTTTTTTATTAGTTGCTTTATTATAGGAGTCGTGTTATGTTCAATAGTCTAGCACAGAACGGCGGGCTGCTGTGGGCGAGTTCCCTAAGAGACCGCGGTTCTCCCTCGGTCGGGATAGCAGTCATTTCTCACAGATTCGTTCTGAGGGGTGCCGGCATCTCGCTTTGTACTGAAGGCACTGTGGTGTGAGGCTGCGCTCACTTTAGGCGGAAAGGGCTTCCTGTTTCACAAGCAGCAGAATTTTGAAAAAGCCATCTGGAGCGTTCTCCGGATGGGCGAGGTTGTGCTCCTAAATTTCCCTTTTGTGTTGTCTAGGACCGTCACCTCAAGGCATGCTGCATGTCGCGAGCGACCGTGGAGGGTAGCGGAAGGCCTGGTGAGGCCACGGTTGCAGAAGGGTGGTAACGGGGCACGAGACGTTCTGCATGTGTCCTCCTCGTAGGTGGATGGAGGGAGGCAGGGGAGACGGGCGAGGCCTGAGGGAAGGTGAGAGGGCCTCGGTTTTCAGTAGTTTGTGATTGTACATCGAGGAGAACGTACGTTCTACTACCGTCCCCTTTGCAGTCTTTTAGGACGACAATTTTCCCCAATACATTTGCTGCATTATGACCCATTCATTATGACTGCTGGTTTTTTTCATGATATTTTCGAAATGTAATTAGAACTGTGATGCATTTTTTCCATCACTTGTGATAGCATGTATTGGCTTCGATTACCTTGGTTGCGGGATTGTTTTTGAGTAGGCGTCTGTAGTTAACTCCGGTGTCAAACAGCAATAGATACTGTATGCTTACAGGTGATACACTTTTTAAACTCCTGTCTGTCCAACACCAGCATCTCATATGTTGAACGTATTTCCCACCAAAAAGTATAAAGATAGTTCCTTACACCCCTGCCTTTGCCCACCAGCTTGCAGGTGTAAGGTAAAGTCTGAGTGTCTGTCACTAGTTCCGAGTGATATTGCGAAATTTATTCCAGCAGGATAACACCAATTGTATAGCATCGCCAGTTTTTGAGACGTATTGCAATTTTATGCCGTCCTTGTGTAGCACTGTGTATATAGTTGTGTAATTAGGCCCGATCTTTATGATTAATTACTTAGTTAGGACCGATCTCTCGTCAGGTAAAGTACACTAACCTTGGTCAGGTAAAGTACACTAACCTAACTTTCCTCTCCTTCACCTGGACAGTTCCCATGTGTTAGGGAGGTGCACATGGGCGTTCTGTCCAGGAGAACCAGGGTTCGAGTCCCAGCAAGGGTACTGCCAATTTTAATTTATTGCCACTTCCTGGATGGGAGGGGAGGACGTCAGCACATCCCTGAGCCAAAGAACTTCTCGCCAAAATTGAAATTCCTGCCAATAGGGTAGGTTGGGGAGTGGGATGAGAGGAGGGGGCTGGGGCCCACGTACAGACAGAGAAAAACACGTGGCGTCATCCGGGGGTGGCTGCGGGTGTGGGTGTGGTCGGGGGCAAGGGTGGCCGGGGGCGGAGGGTGAGTAATTGATCAGTTTTAGCCGGCCGGAGTGGCCGAGCGGTTCTAAGCGCTACAGGCTGGAACCCGCGATCGCTACGGTCGCAGGTTCGAATCCTGCCTCGGGCATGGATGTGTGTGATGTCCTTAGGTTAGTTAGGTTCAAGTAGGTCTACGTTCTAGGGGACTGATGACCACAGCAGTTAAGTCCCATAGTGCTCAGAGCCATTTGAACCATTTGAACCAATTGATCAGTTTAATTAATTTTCATATCATTTTGATGCCAAAAGTGGAGTCAAAACCCCACTACCCTACTACTGTCCTGATTTAGCACCTAGTGATTTCCATTTGTTTGGTGCACTAAAGGAGGCATTGTGTGGAAAGAGGTTCGAGGACAACGTGGACGTGAAAAAGTTTGTGGGAAATTGGTTCGAACATCAAGATCAAGAGTTTTTTGCAGCCGGAATGAAAAAGCTTGTAGCCCTTTGGAAAAACTGCATATACGTTCAAGAGGATTATGTTGAAAATTAGAAAAATTAATTTTTTGTAAAAGTAAATGCGTTTATCTCCAGACCCATTTGTCTCTTTAATAATTGAATGATCCTCGCACGAGTTATGTTCAAGAAGTATATTTTTTTAGGAAAAGTATTTGAAAAATAAGTACAGGATATTGTTGATACACTTGTTTACTATCTTTCTACATAATCGCCATTCCGTTCAGTACTTGTGGTGATCTGCAGCACAAGCTTCTTCACGCCTTCCTCGAAGAATTCTCCCTCTAGCTCCTCCCCCCACTTCAGGACTTCTTTCTGCAATTGCTTATCGGCTGAAAAATTAATTCCACTCATGTGTGCCTTCAGGGAGACAGAAAGATGATAATCTGAAGGCGCCAATTCAGGTGAATATGGAGGGAGGGGGGGGGGGGTCAAAATATCCCAACCAAATGAGTCTAACAGCGCCTTGGTGGCTAAGGCTGCGTGAGAACAAGCACATTTCTCTCCTCAGCATCCTCTCCTCTTGTTCTGAATGCTCCCTTTGCTTATTTTAGGGTCTCACGATATTGCTGTGCATTGATGACTTCCCCCCGAGCCAGATATTCGTGAGACCATTTTTTGTACGAAATTATGGTTTTGAATTTTTTGACGGATGGGGAATTGGTGTGACGCCACTATGACGACTGTCTTCTTCTGTCGGGCGTGTAATGAGCCACACACGTTTTATCTCCAGTCAAAACAGAGCTCATAAAATCCTCACCTTCTGCTCAAGAAACCCGCCAGCGCTATTGACAGGATTTTTGTTGTGCTGATCTGTTAACTGCTTTGGGACCCATTTTTCACACAGTCCCAGCGTTTCTGTGAGTGTCTGATTTAAGAGTTCTGAGGAATTCTATAAATTCTATCACGGAAATTCCATACACTCTCATTGGCGGCCTTCAGGGACAGTTTTCTCGATTTCTTTGCACCTATTCATCAGTCAAAATGGAAGGCCTTCCTCTCCTCTATTCGCCATGAACATCAGTTCTGCCTTCACTAAACTCCCTTCACCAATTAAACACACTCGTCCTGCTCATAATATCTTCGCTATAAACTGTTTTGATTCGCGAAAAAATTTCGGTAGATGTTATCCTTCCGCGAGTGGGAAGCGGATCACAGGACGTGGCTTGAAGTTGGAGGGATTTCTTACCTACGCGTTTGAAGTAACTGGATATTAAAACTTGAGTTTATGTACCGTCGCGTTGTTGCGATACTCGCTGTGTTCAGAGAACACGTCCCCCTGTAGGGTTTTGCCCACTCGGCGCTAATAGGGTGCCAACGCGATGCAGCCTCCTCGGAATGCTATACAACAATTCAAACAAATAACATTAGTAGTTTTATTTCTATAAAACAATTGACAATATTTAACTTGAAGATTTACAGGTAATAATCGCAAACGAGGGGCGACTTGCTACATAGAGTCCTTGATATGTGAACTGTTCAGGCAAGTTGACGCACGTCACTGATAACTAATGTTCGCGATCCGGTGCCGATCTGAGCGGCCTAAGCTATTTTTTTTTTTTTACTTTATTGTGATTTTAACACCTGAACAATCAGGTAGGCTGGCAGCGGTATACAACGCCGCTCTTCAGCCAGAGGATACACAAAGAGAAGAAACACGGAATAGACACATAAGTTACAGAACGGTGGGCAATAAAACAGTAGACACATAAAGACAAACACGGAGCCGTTCACACTCGACGATAATCCACACTGCAAACTGTTGATACGACGCACAAACACTGAAGAAGACGATGGCACTGGTGAACGATGGAGTGTGACGGTGAAACACTAAACATGACGGCACACACGAAACACTGATGGCGGTGATCTCCGGCGCGCGAATGTCCACTGAGCGTGTGCGAGTCCGGGGACCTGCAGAGAGGGGAACAGGGGTGAGGTGGGGGAGAGGGGAGAAAAAGGATGCCAATGGCTGAGGATACGGGGGCTGGAGGACAGGGACAGGGGAGGGGAGGCCAAGGGGAGGAGGGGGAGAAAGGGAGGAGGGAGGGAAAAGGGAGAGAAGGGAGGGAGGGTGCCCAGAGGAGCAAGCACAGGAGGAGGGCGGGAGGATCAAAGTTGGTAGGAGGGGTAGATGGAGGGGAGGAGGGCATCATCAGGGAGGGGGAGATGGCGGAAGCCACCTTGGGAGAGGGTAAGGAGGGTGGAGAGGTGGAGACCAGGTGGGACGAGCAAATACAGGCGCGGCAGGGGGCGGGGGTGGGAGAGAATCGAGCTTGCGGGAGGTGTACAGGATCCGTATCCTTTCAAGGAAAAGGAGGAGGTGGGGGACGGGGATGAGATCGTACAGGATCCACGTGGGGGAGGGGAGACGGATGCGATAGGCGAGGCGGAGAGCATGACGTACAAGGATTTGGAGGGATTTATAAAAGGTGGGGGGGTGGGGCGGAGATCCAAGCCGGATGGGCATAACAAAGGATAGGGCGGATGAGGGATTTATAGGTGTGGAGGATAGTGGAGGGGTCCAGACCCCATGTACGGCCGGAGAGGAGCTTGAGGAGACCGAGTCAGGAGCGTGCCTTGGCTTGGATTGTCCAGAGGTGGGGAGTCCAGGAGAGGCGGCGGTCGAGGGTGACGCCAAGGTACTTAAGGGTGGGAATGAGGGCGATAGGACGGCCATAGATGGTGATATAGAAATAAAGGAGACGGAAGGAAGGAGTGGTTTTGCCTACAATGATCGCCTGGGTTTTGGAGGGATTGACCTTGAGCAACCACTGGTTGCACCAAGTGGTGAACCGGTCAAGATGGGATTGGAGAAGGTATTGGGAGCACTGTAGGGTGGGGGCAAGGGCAAGGAAGGCGGTGTCATCGGCAAACTGGAGAAGGTGGACAGGTGGTGACGGCGGCGGCATGTCCGCCGTGTACAAAAGGTACAGAAGGGGGGAGAGGACGGAGCCTTGGGGCACACTGACGGAGGGGAAAAAGGTGTAGGAATCTGAGTTATGGATGGTGACATAGGAAGGACGGCGGGAGAGAAAGGAGCCGATCAGACGGACATAGTTAATAGGAAGGGCGAAGGTTTGGAGCTTGAAGAGGAGACCGGAATACCATACGCGGTCATAAGCACGTTCGAGGTCCAGGGAGAGGAAGATTGCGGAGCGACGGGAATTAAGCTGTTCGGAAAGGAGATGAGTGAGGTGAAGGAGAAGGAGAAGGTCGTCGGAAGAGAAGGACGGTCGAAAGCCACACTGGGTAACGGGAAGGAGGCGGTGCTGGCGGAGATGCTGGTGGATGCGTCGGGTGAGGAGAGATTCCAGGACCTTGCTGAAGACTGAGGTAAGGCTGATGGGATGGTAGGAGGAGACAGCGGATCGCGGTTTGCCACGTTTAAGGAACATGAGGATACGGGAGGTTTTCCACAGGTCGGGGTAGTAACCAATGGACAGGACTACATTGTAGAGCCTGGCCAGGGTGGAGTGGAAAGAGACAGGAGCTTCACGAAGGTGACGGTAGGTGACACGATCATGACCAGGAACAGTGTTGCGTTTTGTGCAGAGTGTATCAATGAGATCCTGTGTAGTGATAGGGGCATTGAGTTCCGTGTGTGCAATGTTGTCCAAGTACTGGAAAGGAAACCAGGAGCGAGGTGAGGGACAGAGGTGTCAGTTCGATCGTGGATATCCGGGAAGAGGGAGTAATCGAACTGGGGATCATCGGGGATGGAAAATACATCGGAGAGGTAGGAGGCAAAGTGATTGGCCTTACTAAGGGTGTCAGGGAAAGGGTGATCATCATGGAGAAGAGGATAATAGGGGGAGGGTTTAGTTCCGGTAAGGCGACAGAAGGCCGACCAGAACTTGGACGAGTTTATTGGGAGGGTAGCATTTAAACGGGTGCATGTCTGTCGCCAGTCCCGGCGTTTCTTAGCCGCGAGCAAATCACGAATGTGTTGCTGTAGTTGCCAGTGGCGTCGTAGTGTGTCCGGGTCACAAGTGCGGAGGAAGGCACGGTAGAGACGATGGCATTCACGGAGGAGGAGGGCGGCCTGCGGGGGTAAGGTAGGACGGTGGGGGTGGACGGCAACAGTAGGGACGTGGGTCTCCACGGCCTCAGACAAGGTCTGCTGGAGAAAGGAGGCGGCATGGGTAACATCATCAGGGTGGTGGTAGGTGAAGGGGCGGCTATCGACCTGGGTGGAAAGGGTATCCCGGTAGGCATTCCAGTTGGCACGGGAATAGTCATGGACGTACTTGGGGGGAGGGTCATTACGAGGGTCGGGGCGGGGGTGACGAGCGTCTGAAACGGTGAAGAGGACAGGGAGTTGGTCGCTACCAATAGGCTCCAGGACATCCACCGTTATGCGGCCAAGGAGGTTGGGGGAGGAGAGGATAACATCAGGGGTGGAGTTGGATTCGGGACAGGTGTACTGGGGGATGGGGATGAGGTCGCCTTGAAGGGAGGAGAGGAACCGATGCCACCGCCGTAACTGGGCAGCGGAACGACTATGGATGTTGAGGTCGGCGGCGATCACGTAGGAGGAGAAGGTGCGGTCGATGTGGGAGAGGAAGTCGAAAGGAATAGGGGCGTTGGGGCGAACATAGATGGTGGCGCAGGTAATGGTAAGGCTGGGGAAGAAGAGGCTAAGGATCAGGTGTTCGGTGGGGTCGGGAAGGAGAGGTTGGAGCCAAACGGGGATCTGGCGGTGGTGACCAATGGCAAATCCGCCACGCGCAATTGGTTGGTTGGTTGGTTGTGTGAGGTTAAAGGGACCAATCAGCAAGGTCATCAGTCCCTTGTTTCAAATAGACTCCATTCTGCTAACGGGACATCTCAGAAAAGTCATAACAATAAAACGGAAAAAGGGGAAACGTAAAAGGGCAGTCACGTTGTCAATAGTAAAAACAAACGAGGGAAGTTGGCAAGAGAACGAACCCAACACTATGCTGAAACAGCATAGGCAAGACCACCTGTGACTTAAAAGGTACAACTGCTATAATGCAGAAAGTACGTATGGGAATAGAAAAACTAACCAAGCCTTAAAAAGAAGGCGTAAAAACAGAGAAAAAGGGAAAGAAAAGAGGATTCCGGTCAGGGAGGTGAATCGGGAATCTCTGAACACTGCCTACAGTGGGAGACACCCAAACACTCACCGCCCTGCCCCAACACCAGAGGGAGATTAAAAACTTTAAAACTGAGAATAAAAACCACTCTCCCGGAGGAAACCTAGAACCAGAGAGACCATCCGGGAATCGTCAGCCAACATCAAAGGTAAAGTGTGGGGGAGTCTGTACTTGGCACGCAGAGCCAAAAGAAGAGGGCATTCAACCAAAATGTGGGCCACTGACTGGAAGGCTCCACAACCACATAGCGGAGGTGGCTCATCACGCAAAAGGAAACCATGGGTCAGCCTGGTATGGCCAATGCGGAGACGACACAGTGTGGTCGAGTCCTTGCGGGAGAGGCGAAAGGAAGAACGCCATGGGCCTGGATTCACCTTAATGGCACGAAGTTTATTAGACAGTGGAGTAGCCTCCCAAGAATTGGCCCATGACTGTGCAAAGTGGGATTTGATGTGAAGCCGTAAATCCGCTGCAGGAGGGGTTACAGAAAACGGGGGGTAAGTAACTGCTCCCCCAGCCGAACGATCAGCGAGCTCATTACCCGGGATACCCACATGGCCCGGGACCCATAGGAAGTCAATGGAACAAGCAACACGGTGAAGATCAGCGAGATGGTCATGGATGGCAGAGACCAAGGGATGGAGCGAAAAACACCGGTCAATAGCAAGAAGGCCACTCATCGAGTCCGTACATAACAAAACGAGGTTGTGTTGGGATTGTTTAATAAAGGTAAGGGCCCGGGAAATTGCCATCAATTCCGCAGTAAACACCCCACATGAGGGTGGCAGTAGATGATTTTCCGTTCCAACAAAGGACGTGAAGGCATACCCAACATGATCAGCAGATTTAGAGCCATCAGTGTAAAAAACAACAGCATCCCGAAACTCCCATAAAATTTGGCGGAAAAAGGAACGGAACACCACCGGGGGGATGGAATCTTTCGGACCGCGGTGGAGATCCATCCGAATTCGAGGCCGAGGAACTAACCAAGGAGGGGTGGAGGGGAGGGAGCGAGGAAGACAGGACAAAGAAGGAAGCCGAAAATCACGGTTAAGAGACACAAGGCGCAGTCCAACCGGTAAACCCGCCCGAGGGCGGGAGTCAGGCGGGCGACGTCCATGGTCTGGGAATAGGATAGAATAGGAAGGATGAGCGGGAGAAGAACGGATAGTAAGGGCATAAGACACCAGAAGCTGGGACCGCCGAACAGAAAGGGGGGGGGGATCCCAGCTTCAACCAGGAGACTATCAACAGGGCTAGTAGGGAAGGCACCGGTGGCCAAACGGATACCACGATGGTGGACCGGATCCAGCACGTGCAGCGTGGAAGGAGCAGCTGAACCATAAACTTGACAACCATAGTCCAAACGTGACAGAACTAGAGCACGATAAAGACAGAGGAGGAGGGAACGGTCCGCACCCCAAGAGGAGTGGGCAAGGAAGCGAAGGACATTGAGTTTACGGAAACATCCTACCTTCAGGAGTCTGATATTGGGCAGCCAAGTGAGCTTGTTGTCGAAAAGAAGACCTAGGAAACGAAACTGTGGAACCACAGGCAATCTTTGTGCAGCGAGATAGAGCTCCAGATCAGGGTGGACCGTAGTACGGCGACAGAAGTGGACCACCCGCGATTTTAAAGGAGAGAATTGAAACCCGTGTGAGAGGGTCCATGCAGAGGCACGCCATATAGCCACCTGGAGCTACCGTTCTGCAGATGGCATCGAGGAGGAACTAACCCAAATGCAGAAATCATCCACATACAGGGCAGGGGCGACCAAGGGACCGACAGAGGCCACAAGTCCATCGATAGCAATGAGGAAAAGAAGGACACTCAAGACAGAACCCTGTGGGATGCCCGTCTCCTGGGTCCGTGGAGAACTAAAAGCAGTACCAACTCGAACTCTGAATGACCGATGGATCAGGAACTGGCGGATAAAAATCGGGAGTGGGCCCCGAAGACCCCGCTGATGAAGGGTTAGTAAGATGTGATGGCGCCAGGCCGTGTCATAGGCCTTGCGAAGGTCAAAAAACACTGCAACCAAATGGCGGCGCTGGGAAAAAGCCTGCCGAACTGCGGATTCCAAGCGAAGTAAATGATCGATTGGAGATCGTCCCTCTCGAAAGCCACACTGGTAAGGGGACAATAGATCCCGAGATTCGAGGACCCAAGTGAGCCGACGGGCTACCAGCCGTTCAAGTAACTTACAACCAACATTGGTCAAACTAATTGGCCGATAGCTGTCAACAGATAGGGGGTTCTGACCAGGCTTAAGGACAGGAACCACAATGCTATCCCTCCACTGAGAAGGGAAGTCACCCTGGAGCCAGATACGGTTAAACACCCGAAGAAGATGGTGCCGTTGTGGAGCACTGAGATGTTGAAGCAGCTGGTTATGAATGGAATCTGGGCCAGGGGCCGTATCATGAGAAGAAGATAGAGCAGAAAGAAATTCCCATTCAGTGAAAGGTTCGTTGTAAGATTCTGACTCACAAGTGGTGAAACATAAGGTGACAGCTTCAGCCTGCTGTTTTTGATGAAGGAAAGCAGCTGGATAGGAGGCCGACGCTGATGCCACTGCAAAATGGGTCGCAAGATGTTCTGCGAGAACTAATGGGTCCGTACAAATGCCATCTGGGAGGTGAAGGCCTGGGAGGGTGGACTGCCGATGGCAACCTTGAAGAGAGCGAAGTGTAGCCCATACCCGTGACAGAGGGACAGTGGAACCAAGGGAAGAAACGAATCGTTCCCAACATATCCGCTTGCTCTGTTTGATTAAATAACGGGCTTTAGCGCGAAGGCGTTTAAAGGTAGTAAGGCTGGCTACGGATGGGTGCCTCTTGAAGTGTTGCAAAGCTCGACGGCGATCACGGATGGCAATGGCAATGGCCGTACTCCACCACGGGACTTGCCGACGACGAAATTGTCCAGATGAGCGCGGGACAGCAAGGTTAGCAGCGCGAACAATCGCGTCAGACACGTCACGTAGGACGTCATCAATACAACCCGACAAAGAGGGAGAAAACTCGACCTGTGCAGTATATAGAGGCCAATCGGCGCGGTGGAAAGACCAAAGAGGTAACCTCTCCATCGGGGAGCGGGAAGGGAGCGTGATAATCAACGGGAAATGGTCACTATCACAAAGGTCGTCGTGTGGCGACCAGTGTAATGAAGGGAGGAGAGAGGGAGAAGAAAGAGAAAGATCAATGGCAGAAAAGGTACCATGACCAGCACTGAAATGAGTAGGGGAGCCATCATTAAGAAGGCACAGGTCGTGGTCTGCAATAAATTGGTCTATAAGAAGACCTCGTCTAGATGGAAAGGCACTGCCCCACAAAGGATGATGAGCATTAAAATCCCCAAGGAGGAGGAAGGGAGGAGGAAGTTGCTGAAGAAGGGTGGTTAAGGCAGCAGGTGTAAGAGTCCTGTCAGGAGGGAGATAAAGATTGCATACTGTGACTGCAGAGTCTAAGTGGACCCTAACAGCAACCGCTTCCAATGTAGTTTGGAGAGGAATCCACGTGCTAGCAATGTCTGTACGGACCAACGTACAAACGCCACCAGAAGCCCGCAAGGGTCCGACCCGATTTCGACAGAAAACACGGAACCCACGGAGGGTCGGTGAGTGAGCATCAGTAAAATGAGATTCCTGGAGAACCACACAAGCTGCAGAGTAGGACGAAAGAAGGGATTTCAATTCCGGAAGGTGACGATAGTAGCCATTACAATTCCATTGGAGAACCACACAATGATGGGTTAAATGAGGGCGGAACACGCTAAAACCAGTCATACCGCAGGGTCCCCACCCGTCACCGACAAGGAGGGGGCGACATCCATGAACGACAGGTCAGAATCCGGTTGTGAAGTCGGGGAAGGGACCTCCGGTGACACCAGAGGCTCTTTGTCCCGGGACTTATGTTTCTTCTTCTTTTCAGGCTGAGAACGAGGAGGGCTGTGTGGTATAATGGAGCCAGCTGCAGCAAGATCAGGAACAGAAAGAGACCGGGCGACCTGGGGGCCGATAGACCGCGGCTCTCGCGGTCGCCGCGCTGCAGCAGACCGTTGACCTGGAAGGTGCCGGGAAGAAGCATCCCGGGAGAGGTGCCCTTGACCGGCAGACGCCGAAGGAGTGGGACACTTCTTCGGCTGGGGAGGGGGAGCAGCGCCCAGAGGAGAAGGTGTGGGAGCCGCAGGGGAGGGGGGAAGGAGAGGGGTCCGGGATGGGGGTAAGGAAGGGGGAGGAAGGGATGAAGATGTAACCAAGGCGTAACTAGATGTCATGGACACAGGGTGCAATCGTGCATATTTCTTACGGGCCTCTGTGTAGCTTAAACGATCAAGGGACTTATACTCCTGTATCTTTTTTTCTTTCTTATAGACTGGGCAATCTGCTGAACGTGGAGAATGACTACCATGACAATTTACACATACAGGAGGGGGAACACAGGGACTCCCCTCATGGAGTGGACGTCCACAGTCACCACAGAGAGGGTCCTGGGAACAGAGAGAAGACATGTGGCCAAAACGCAAGCACTTAAAACACCGCATAGGAGGTGGGATGTACGGCTTCACATCACAGCGATAGACCATAATCTTAACTTTCTCAGGAAGGGTATCCCCTTCAAAGGCCAGGATAAAGGCACCAGTATCAATACGATTATCTTTAGGACCCTTCTGAACACGCCGAACAAAGTGAACACCCCGCCGTCCGAGATTGTCCCGAAGTTCCTCATCAGTTTGAAGGATGAGGTCTCTGTGAAAAATCACACCTTGTACCATATTTAGAGACTGGTGAGGGGTAATGGACACGGGAATTGTGCCAAGATGGGTACAGGCACGAAGGGCCGCAGATTGGGCAGATTACGCCGTCCGAGATTGTCCCGAAGTTCCTCATCAGTTTGAAGGATGAGGTCTCTGTGAAAAATCACACCTTGTACCATATTTAGAGACTGGTGAGGGGTAATGGACACGGGAATTGTGCCAAGATGGGTACAGGCACGAAGGGCCGCAGATTGGGCAGCCGAAGCAGTTTTTATCAGCAACGAACCCGACCGCATCTTGCTCAGGGAGTCCACTTCGCCGAACTTGTCTTCAATGTGTTCCACAAAGAATAAAGGTTTGACACTGGTGAAAGTATCTCCATCAGTCCTGGTGCAAACTAGATAACGGGGGAAAGGTTTTGCCCCTAGACGACGGGCCTGACCCTCCTCCCAGGGGGTAGCCACGGAAGGGAAGGCCGAAGGGGTAAGAGAAGCAGCACTTGAGGAATCAGTACCACGCAGAGAGACGGCCGCAGAAGAGCGGCCAGAGTTTTGGACCCGTATGCGTTTCATCTGCATAGCGTCCGCCCTGATACCACCCACTCCGATCAGGGGCTCTCCTCACGGGCGCCACCCAGCCACAGCAAGGGCCGTCTGGCACGGCGGCCATTGCCGGGAGTTCCGATGCTCCAGGATGACGAGCAACCACTCCAAGGCATGCATGAGGAGGTCACAGCTCAGGTATCAGAAGTGTGATCCCTGTGTGTTCAGGGGGCTCAACCAAAAGGGTACATAGCTGGCTACCGTGCTGGCTATGCACCCTAGCATCAGACAACGACGTAAAAGAAAAGGTGGAATGTACTAGGAGGGCACACGTCGGAGACACTAGGTAAGGTGCTCTTCCCCAAATGGCTCACACTACGGAAGAGAAATTTTGGAATGGAGGTCAAACCCCAGAGGGGGACCAAGGAATGCCAAAAGGAGGAGATGATTACACAACAAAGCCGGAGTGTAAAACCAACAGAACCAGGAGGATAGCGGGGGCCAACATAAGCAAGGACACCAATAGAGGGAGAGGAGAGGGCGAGGGGAAAGGGGTATGGAGGGGAAAGGAGGGGAAGGGAAAGGAAATGCAGCCCGGGAGAGAAAGAAGGCTGCAATGGCTCGGGGCCCCGTGCTCGCCACGCACGTATCCACAAAAGAGTTGTGGACCCCCTGGGGGGACGCGCAATTGGGAGGGGATTATCGGAGCGGTGGAGGAGATAGGGTGAGGTGTGGATGGAGTGGTGGGGTTGGAGGAAGGTTTCATTGAGGAGGAAGGCATCCACGCGGTGGGTGGCAAGGGTATGCAGGAAGAGGTTCTTGTTGACGGGAAGGGAGCGGATATTGTTGAAAAGGATACGTTGCTGTCGTGCCATGACAGGGATTTAGACGAGGGTGTCAAGACGGGAGAAGGTGAAATGGGCCTGGTTGTGGGAGTAGGTGGCGTACATTTTGAGTTAGAAAATGGAACGGGCGGCGAGGGAGATCTGTTGGAGGATGTGGGGGCGCTGAAAGGGATGGACATTCTGAAGGATGATGGTGATGAACCTAATGATGTCCTCAGCGGTGGGGGGGGGGGGGACGAAGGGAATTGCCAGGAGGGGTGGGGGCGTCCAGAGGACGGACAGGGACGGTGAGTTCAGGAGTGGTCGGAGGGGGTCGGGCTTTACACTTTTGGGAGTAGGTGGGATGGGGGAGACTGCAGGAATTGCAGGAGGGAGGGGATTGAAGGTTAGGGCACTGCCAGAGGAAGTGCGCTTGTCTACAATGCGGGCAGGTGGGGGCCTCGCAGCACTCAGCTGTTGGGTGTGCATTACAGTGCAGACACCTCTGGCAGCGCAGGGATTGGGAGGGGAACGGGAGGGGTCGACCTTGTAGCGCTGGTTGAAGAGGAGGGCACCCTCCTTCAGGAGACGGTCAATGGAGGGGGCATCCTCGGAGAAAACCCGCATAAGGCGGGTGGGGCCGGCCGAGTTGAAAATGCGGCGGACCGCCCGCACCTCCAGCGTGGGATGCGCCTTGAGCTCCGCCAACACCTCCTCCTCCGTGATCGACGGACTGAGCCGAGTGATCACGGCGGTGAGGGTCGGTGGGCGATGCGGGGGTTGGGGTTGGCGGGTAGGAGATGGAGAAGGAGCAGGGATGAGGGAGGCGTTGGGGCCAAAACGGGTGATGGGGAGGCGGGAGAGGATGTCAGTATGGAGGGTTGGGCTGGGGGAGGAGATGAGAACAGAATCCCGTCTGGGATTGAGGAGAGAGATGGGGGCACCAGGGAAGTGTTGGCGGCAGAGGAGGAGGGAGAGATTCCGGGCCTCGAGAAGGGAAGGATCGGGATGGGAGAGGAGGTATTTGTATAAAGAGGGGGGGAGGGGGAGGAGGAGGAGGAGGAGGAGGAGGAGGAGGAGGAGGAGGCGGAGGGAGCAGGGCCAGGTGGGGAGACATCCATGGCATCCGGGGGGGGGGGGGGAAGGAGGACGGGGCAGGGCCTTTTTGGGAGCGGAGGAGGTGGTGGTGTCACTAGGGCGTTTAATGGCGGCAGAAGGGCGGGTGGTGATATGAGGGACGGGAGCTATAGGGAGGTGGTGGGAAGGGACAGGTCCCGGCGTGGACGCAGCAGTCGGCGCCGGAGATGGCGACGGTGAAGGCGGCGGTGAAGGCGGTGGTGAAGGCGGCGGCGACGGGGAGAGCTGGGCATGGACAGTGGCCCGACGGGCCACCACCCTAGCTGGAGCTGCAGTGACCGACTGGGGGACTGGGGGAAAGGATCAGATCGAGAGGAGCGGGAGGAAGAAGCTGGAGAGGGGGCGACAAAGAGCGAGGGCGAAGGGAGAGTGAGAAGAGGCGGGATGGAAGGAGGGGGATGTGACTGGGCACACCATGTTATAGTGGTGGAGGCGGCGGAAGGAGAAGTATAAACTATGGCTGTGGTGGTAGTGGTGGCGGTGGTGGTGGGGGTGGACATGACGATAGGGAGAAGCAAAAATGCACAGGACGAAAAAGAAAGGACACAAAGACGAATACGGACGAAGACCGGCGACGGCGACGGCGACGGCGACGGCGACGGCGACGGCGACGGCGACGGCAGGTGGCAGGAACGCCGCAGCTGCTGCTGCTGCCGCGGATGGGGCCGGGGCTTCTGCTGCTGCTGCTGCTGCTGCTGCGGGCTGGCTGGCTGGCTGCTGCCGGTTGGACCGCCGCTGCAGGCCAGGACCGGGGCTGCTGGCCGGGACCGGGACCGGGACTGCTGCTGCTGCTGCTGCTGCTGCTGCTGGACCGCTGCGGCTCTGCTCGGCTGGCTGGTTGGCACCTGAAAAACCTAGCACTTCGATTAGTGCTGGAATGGCACAATCGAAGGGCGGTAACCTTGCGGTGTACCGCCGGAGATGGCCTGAGCTAGCAGGAGCGTCGCTTATATTCGCCTCTTCCAGATGTCGCTCTTGGCGCTGCGCGGTCCAGTTCTGCGCACCACACGACCGCTACGGTCGCGTGTTCGAATCCTGCCTCGGGCATGGATGTGTGTGATGTCCTTAGGTTAGTTAGGTTTAAGTAGTTCTAAGTTATAGGGGACTGATGACCTCAGAAGTCAAGTCCCATAGTGCTCAGAGCCATTTGAACCATTCCGGCGCTTGTGGTTACGCCAGAACATTCCTCCCCCTCCCCCCCACCTCCCCATCCTCAAAGCGACGTGTATCGAGTGCTACCACGGCGGGGGATGCGGGAGCGTGGACGCTCTGATGGACCGCAAGCTGTGGCTGCAGGGGACGACCAGCTTCGGGCCGTACGCAGCCATCCGGCCTGCGCACTAGCGGAAACGTCCCCCGGAAAACGACCAGAAGGGTACGCGTCCACCTCCTGCTGCCATGAACCAGGCGAAGGCGGCGACTGCTGCAGTGTTGGCGGGTCCAGCTCCATCGGTAGCACGAGAGGAGGTGGAGGAGGCGAAGGCTCCGTCTTTGCAGTGTCGTCCCGCCGTGTCGTGATGACATCCTCTGGCGGCTGCTGCAGCTGCGCTGTCCTCTGGACCGGTGAATCTTAGGGAAGAGAGACTGAACGATCATCCTGTATGTGATAGAGGCGAAGTTGATTTTGATGGCGGCGCTGCAAGCCATCTGGACCAAAACAATATACATGCAAGCGCAAAGTCGACGGACGATCTCGACTCGTGCCCACCGTCTGCTGCCGCCATAAACCCTGTAAAAGACAATCTCATACGGCGCAAAGCGATACTTGTGGCCTTCCTGCGGCGCTGGATGCTGAGGAGGGTGGAGCAGGTAGAGCAGTGCGCGATGGCGGCGTCCGTGAAGAAATTCCGCCGGCGACGGTCCATCTCGTGGGTGCAAACGATACGAGGCGAGAAACAGTTGCAATGCTTGATCCCTGGTGTCTGGAGTGAAGTTTGGTCATCTTGAATGTTCTGACAAAACGTCCCGCTTCGCCGTTTGACTGTGGATGGAACGGTTCACTAGTTAGACGCTGGTTGCCATTGCGCTCACGGAATGTTTGAAATTCATGTGAAGTGAATTTAGGTCCGTTGTCTGACACTGTTACTTCAGGTAGGCCTTCTAGGCAAAAAAATCGATGACAGCACCTGAATTGTGGTACGTGAAGTTGTATAGTTCATGGGCACAGCAAAAGGAAACTTGCTAAACGAGTCAACCACAATGAACCAGCAGGTTTCCAAAAAGGTCCTGCGAAGTCTATGTGCACATGTTGCCATGGCGATTGCGACTTAGGCCAAGCAGAGAATTTTTATGGCGGAGCGGACTGATTTTCCACACATGTGTGACACTGTGATGTGATCAGTTCTATTTGGGCGTCCACACCCTGCCAAGTACAGTGTTGACGCACGAACTGTTCCGTATGAACAATCACCCAGTGTCCTTGGTGAAGTAACTGCAACACTTCCTTTTGCAAAGCTTTAGGGATCAGCACGCGTGACTGTTCACTGTCGTTTTGAACAAGAACCACTCCTTTCTCTATAGCGAGGCTATGCCGACGTGCAAAGTATCGGCGCACTACAGAATTCTTTATGCTAGTCAAGGAGTGAGGTCAAGAGGGGTCAATGCATTCGAGTAAAACGTTGAGATCCGGATCAGCTTCCGTGGCCTGTACAATTTTGTTATAGTTTAGCGGAAAAGACTAAAGCAAGTCGGAATCCTGAGCATCGATGTGTCAACAAGATGCAGCAGAAGCGTCAAAGTCTGTATCAGGGCCAATCGGAAGACGTGGAAGTGTGTTCACATTACCATGTTGAGCTGTCTGACGATACACAACCTCGTACTGGTATTGGGACCAAAAAAAAAGCCCATCTTTGCAATATTTGGGCAGTTTGTACATCAGCCGGTTTGGTCGGATGAAACAAGCACTGTAAAGGCTTGTGATCCGTTACTAAGTGGAATTTTGTGACACCATACACAATATCCAATGCCTCTTCCTCTATTTGTGAACAGCTACAATGAGCTTTGGACAACACTTTCTATGCGAAAGCAACAGGCTTGTCTTCATCACCAATTCTGTGTGAAAGCACTGCACCGATTATATTAAAGGAAGCGTCAACTTGCAATACAACTGGCTTGTCAGGATCAAGCATCGATCACTGAGCAATGCATCTTTAAGTTTTTGAAAAGCTACTTGGCACTCATCTGGGCTGGGAATTCCATAGTGACGCTGTGTCGATGAAGGAGATATGCAGGGAGTGCCAAAGATGGCGAACTTTGTGAACCCTTAATGGTAGACACTTTACAGTTCATATAGAAATTAATAGCAGTCAGAGGAATCATTATACCTCAAACAGAAGCACGTACATTACCTTTATTTGCACGACGATTCTGATGGTGTTATCAGATTTTCAATATCTTTATTAGTTTAAAGTTTAGTATCTGACGATAAATTATACAAATAACACCCAGCAACGAATTTCCAAAATCTAAACGGTTCATCCGATTTTGTCGATCGATGCGTCTTCAGAAAGCTATTAGTGTAAACCTAAATTGGTATAAATTACAGGTATCTAACTTGAATAGTACATGAGTCATTGGAGGTCAAAGTGACGATTACTATAGATCGCGTCAGGCCATAAGTACTCCACAGTTACTCGAAAAACGGTAGCAGCAAGCTTATAAATATATTTATTCATCTATGTCTTTGTTTATATCCGATATATACTACTCATGAAGAAATTGGTTAAATATTTACTGCGTTTTAGAAAGTACAGAGACATTAGGCTACTGGCCTACTTTTGCTTGCTATTCTTTTGATATATGTCTAATTTGTTTATGCATTTAATAATGTATGTTAAAGCGTTTTTATGGTCCAGCTGTAGGAATATTTATTTAATTTCAAGTTAAATGTAAGTCCAGTATTTCTAATGTGTTTCAATATTTCTGTGAATGTGTGTTGGCGTGAAGACATGGCAGGAGCGCTCTAGTCAATCACAGTGCTCGTGAATAGGCAGATTGGATGGAAGTGGGGGAAGAGTACGAGATACTGCGGCGCGAGGGACGGGAGAGTGGCACAGGACAGGGGTTCTGGACGTGATGGCGCGACGGACGCACGGTCGCGGCAGATAAAAATGGTTCAAATGGCTCTGAGCACTATGGGACTCAACTGCTGTGGTCATAAGTCTCCTAGAACTTAGAACTACTTAAACCTAACTAACCTAAGGACATCACACACATCCATGCCCGAGGCAGGATTCGAACCTGCGACCGCAGCGGTCGCGCGGTTCCAGACTGTAGCGCCTTTAACCGCTCGGCCACTCCGGCCGGCCGCGGCAGATAGAAGTACTTTGGAGTGCCGACTTGTGCACTTGTGAGATTTCCGTGGCTTCTACAGTGAAGACGTAGTGTGTGTTTAGAAGTGAATATCTCGCGAGCTATGTTGTTGCTCATAAATAATTACGTGAAGTAGGAATCTATTGTTACTCTGTTATTCAACTTTTATTTTATTTAACTGCTAGACCATCAACACCAATAAGTGTTTTGCAGAAATATACCACATCCTCAAAAGTACTTCCACTATCGTATTCATCATTTAAAGTCGTTAAGATAGTACCTGCAGATTTTATTTAATTGCAATCTTTGATTTATAAATTTCTACGTTACATTCGCAATTTCCGAGTGATAGGAACCTTCGACCATTCGATTCATGTGTATATTCATATTGTATACTGTGGACTCAGCAGTATTTGTCTTGTAATGCGCCAGCTACGTATCCCAGCCCTTTGACAACGATGCCAGCCAAACCTTTTAATATTTCAACTTTGAGTCGGAGGGTACGTAGCTGAGGGCCGCACACCAACTTTTCATTTTATTTTTTGAAAGCCCGAAAACTCAGGTTTAAAAAATCACTTGTCCAGTCTAGACTTTAGTCCTGCATCAGACAACACACGAAACAAAGCACGTAAATTTGCAATATGTTCGACCTGCTACTACAATATCGTCCAAATAGTTTGAACAAATGTTCAAATGTGTGTGAATTCCGAAGGGACCGAACTGCTGAGGTCATTGGTCCCTAGACTTACACATTACTTAAACTAACTTAAACTAATTTATGCTAAGAACAACACACAGGCCCATGCCCAAGGGAGGACTCGAACCTCCGGCGGGAGGGACCGCGCTATCCGTGACGTGGCGCCTCAAACTGTGCGGCCACTCTGGGCAGCTAATTTCAACAGTTTGGCACTCGTGCAGTCAGCTGTTCAAAACACCATTGGAAAATGGTGGGTGCAGAAGCATTGCCAAAAGGCAAACGCAAATATTTAAACAAGGCCAAATGAGTATTTACTACACACTTTTTGAGATTCTTCATCGAGTGGTATTTGAAGATATGCATCGCGGAAATCAGTTTTTGAATAGTAGCGTCCAGCGCCTAATTTGTCCACAACATCCTCTGGGCGTGGCAATGGATAAGTATCAATGACAGCTTGTGGGTTGACTGTAGACTTGAAGTCAACACAGAGGCGAATGCGACCTGAAGGTTTGGGGAGTAAAAGCAGTGGGCTTGCCCATCGACTTGCTGATATGGGCGCAATAACTCCGTTATCTTGCAATTATTTAAGTTCAACAGCGATTTTATCCCGTAATGCAATGGAAGCGGTTCGGTCACGGCAAACTTTCGACTGAGCATTGTCTTTCAGCGTAATACGTGCAACAAAATTGTTAGCTTTGCCTAAACCTTCAGAAAAGAGTTCCGGGAATTCTTTTAGCAAGCTAGCTACACAGCCTTCTGTATTGAATGCAGACACTGACAGTACATTGTCCTGAATGTTGAAGTCAAACAAGTCAAAAGAATCAAGACCAAATATGTTCTCACACTCGCGTGATAATAGCATTGTAAAACTCACTGTTCACGTACGTGAGGGATACATGGCAGGCAAAGTACATTTTCCGAGAACGGGAATGTCTTGTCCATTATAAGCCATCAGTTGCATGCTAGTTTTAGACAGGCGTGGGGAGCCTAACAGTTCATCTGTATGACAATTTAACAACGTGACATAGGCACTCGTGCCCAACTGAAATTTCCCACAGAGAAGTAAATGAACAAAAAGTTTGTTTGACTGACATATCACTGACGAAACTGCTCGCTTGCTAGTTGCAGACTTGGAATATACTGCATTAATGGCATGGGACTTATGACGAGATTTGTGTGAGTGGGTCGAATTCGTATGGTTGTTCCATTGCAAACATACGGATTGCCCATGTTATTTCCTACCACAAGCATAGCACTGAGATTGTCGGGAGGGGCAGTCTTGGCGTTTGTGCTGTGTACAACAGTGAGGGTAAGACTTAATTCTGTTCGCCTGTGTAGCCACCTGTTTAACGAACTGCCTCTGCGGCGTGGAAGGTGGTTTACTTGGCGTGGCTAGCGCACGCCGCCGGTGTGGAATGGGGCGATCACAACTAAGGGACTCAATCCGGCAAATAGCTGGCTGCTCAAATGTATGAGCCAACAAGGCACCGGAATCATGCTGATCTAGCATTTCCACTACCTGCTGAAGTGATGGATCAGACTGTTTCAAAATTTGTTCTCTGATTTTGACATCAAGGACATTGTAGACTATCGCATCACGTGACATAATATCTGAATATAAAGAACAGCAAGCACATTTGAATTTGCATTTCCGTGTTCAAATCTGTTACGCACTCACGATAAGTTTGTTCTGACCATTTTTTGCAACTGAAGAATTGATACCTAGCTGCTACCACATTCACTTGTTGGTCGTAATAGTTAGTTAACGGAGCGATTACTTGTCCATATGACATTTCACTCGGAGTGGCATTAGGAAAGAGTTTTTGAATTAATCGGAACACTGCACTTCCTACCGTGGATAATAGAGAGGGAAGTTTCAGAGTACCTGGAACGTTGAGAGCTACTATATGCTCATTGAGCTGCTGCACCCACTCGAGACAATCCTCGTCCTGTTTACAAAACAGCTGCAGTAGGTGGTGCTTGGTTCAGTGGATGAGCAGAATTGGCTAATAGCTGCTAAACCGTGTTAAGCAGGGTAGAAATCTGGTTCGTTTGAAACTGAAAAATCTACATTAGCTGTGTGGCATCTAACGCTTGCGGCAGCGGCGCCGGAGCAGGGGGGCGGAACAGGATTGGTGGGAATGTCGGAAGACACAAATTTAACAAAAAGATAAAAATATGTACAAAGAAATTTTCTGCAACACCCACCTGAAAGCACTGATGAGCCAAAACGAGAAGAAACTTTCAAAGCAAAGTGAGCGTCCTTGCAGGGTACAGACAAGAAAATTAAGGCGCCGGAACAAAACAAAAATTCTGTAGCCGTCGGCGCGTATTACGTTTGAAGACTCGTCGCCAGTTGTGGGGTCTTGGCTGTTGTGGTTGGCAGGAGAGCCAACACTGTGTTACTAGAGGAAGCCGAAAGGCACGCGTTTTAGCTCACGCAGGCTGGCGTGAGGTCTGGAACAGGACAAGGAAATTAGAATTGAGAACAAACGGACGTAGCTGGTGGAATACTCAACTTTAATCCATTAATGGTGAACGTCGCTCTCGACGGTACATTATTCACAGTATCAATAGTAACTGGTAATGGCGCCTTGCTAGGTCGTAGCAAATGACGTAGCTGAAGGCTATGCTAACTATCGTCTCGGCAAATGAGAGCGTATTTTGTCAGTGAACCATCGCTAGCAAAGTCGGTTGTACAACTGGGGCGAGTGCTAGGAAGTCTCTCTACACCTGCCGTGTGGCGGCGCTCGGTCTGCAATCACTGATAGTGGCGACACGCGGGTCCGACGTATACTAACGGACCGCGGCCGATTTAAAGGCTACCACCTAGCAAGTGTGGTGTCTAGCGGTGACACCACATTGGCCACACATCACTAATAGGTTGCCTACGGTTTGCAGCGTTCTCGGAATACTATACAATAATTCAAACAAATAACATTAGTACTTTTATTTCTATAAAGCAATTGACAATACTTAACTTTGAAGATTTATAAGTAGTAGTCGCAAACAAGGGGTGACGTGCAATAAAATTTAAAGTTGAATGAATGGTTCGAATGGCTCTGAGCACTATGGGACTTAACATCTGAGGTCATCAGTCACCTAGAACTTAGAACTACTTAAACCTAACTAACCTAAGGACATCACACACATCCATGCCCGAGACAGGATTCGAACCTGGGACCGTAGCAGTCGTGCGGTTCCGGACTGAAGCGCACAAAACCGCTCGGCCACCGCGGGCGGCAATTTAGAGTCCCCCATATCTGAATCGTTCAGGCAAGTTGACCCATGTCACTGATAACTAACGTCCGCGATCCGGTGCCAATCTGAGCGGTCAAGGCTAGCAGGAGCGTCGCTTATATTCGCTTCTTCCAGATGTCGCCCTTGGAGCGGCGCGGTCCAGTTCCGCGCACCATTGGCCGCCGTTTCCTAACCGACTTCTCTGCTCTTGCGTTCCGCACATACGTTCCGGCGCTTGTGGTTACGCCAGAACACCTCCAACCACTCAGTGTCGCCAACCAATAAAAAACAAAAACCACAGCTCCTTATGGTCACTTACTTTCTGAACATGCCTCGTATACCGTACACGGCAAAATAGCACTATCCAAAACCGGTGCCAAATCAACTGTGGTGCACCACGGGCCATAGATGACAGGTTCAGTGATGGCTCTCGTGATGTACAGGCGAACAGACGTGCAACTGTTGAGCAACCGTCCGTCCAGATGAACAGACGGGCTACCAACAGTGCCGCCTCAGCGACCGTTCAGCGAACATCGCTGCGTATGGGCACCCACAGTAGGCGCCTGGTTTATGCGTGCATACTGACTGCTGTTTATCGGCAACAAACTCTACTGGACGTCCACTGAGTGGTGACAGATGACCTTTCCGGATGAATCACTTTGCATGCTCCATTGGACAGGCAGCCGTTGGCGTGTATGGTGTGAAACATCTGTAAGCAACCATTCTCCAATAATCATCGGAGGGGCCAAGGCCGGAGAAGAGAGCATTATGGTCTGGGAAATATTTTCATTGCATTCTCTGGATGATTTCGACATTCTGAAAGGCACAATAGATTGACAGAAGTATGCCTCTATCCTTGAGGACCATATACACCCCTAAATGCAGTTTGTTTTTCCTCGGCACGATAGCATCCACCAGGAGGACAACACGACGTGTCTCACAGCTCCCAGTGCAGGTACGTGGTTGAAAGAACGCCAGGATGAGTTTACCGTACTCGCTTGACGACCAAACTCCCCTAATTAAAAGCTAGTCGAGAATCTGTTGGAGCACCACGATCGGGCTGTTAGCGCCACGGATGCTCAACGGAGAAACCTAGCACAGCTGTCACAGCACTGGAGACAGCACGGCTGCACATCCCTATCAGTACCTCCCAGAACCTTGCAAAATGTGGTTGTTTGGGCTTTTGGCAGGTGGTCACACTAGACAGCGTGTAAGTACCACATTGAATAAATTACCAAACTAAGTGGTCTTACAAAAAATAAACTTGGCATTTTTAACATCATTCACACACTTTCACCAACTTACGCTGCTCTAATGAGTCGCCCCACAACTGAAGAAATAGAAAGTCTAAAATTTGTGCCCTGCTTTGTCGGATTAGCTAGTAGTAGTTGCCCCAAAAAGTGTAAATTGTCTGCGCTCATTCTGTAGAATTACTGGGATTTTTCGTGTTGTGAGGCCTCGCGAGGAACGACGGCCAAACAATGTTTGACGTTTATTGCATTCTACAGGTGTACCCAGTATTTCATTTTATTTTTCATTTTCTTGAACTTTAAATAATGATATTCGTTACTACAATTTAAACTGAAACATAAACGTGGTTCGTGCTGTCTTGTTGCTTGGCATATGGCGAGTCCTGGTGGGAACAAGAGTGTCGCGCCGACAAACATCGGATCGCGCGACGTTTATTGCAACGTGCTGTATGGCATATCGTGTCTCAGAGTGAATTGTGCCCAAGAAAAAAAATGGCTCTGAGCACTATGAGACTTAACATCTGAGGTCATCAGTCCCCTAGAACTTAGAACTACTTAAACCTAACTAACCTAAGGACAGCACACACATCCATGCCCGAGGCAGGATTCAAACCTGCGACTGTAGCAGCAGCGCGGTTTCGGACTGAAGCACCTAGAACCGCTCGGTCACAACGGCCGGCATGCCTAAGAATCACAGTAACTCAAACAGAACTCTGAAACATGTGTTTCGTTAATTAAAACAACGAGTGGTCCGGATGATTTGCATTTGTGCTAAAAATGCTATATTTTCTTGGACTGAGTTGCCCCAAAATTTGTTTCCATATGACATTAAAGAACATTTTTGTGTGAAGGAAATTGTTTCAGTAGCTCGTTAGCGTGGACAGTAGTTTAATAATATAGATAACTACAGTTAAATGTGTGTGTTTCACGAGATCTTACTTACCGTGGACCCCCGTCCCACGTTTGCTCTGTGTGCTCTTTCACTAACCGTGTCAACATCGAAAAATGTACCTGCCCGCGTGAACAAAACTGTGTGTAAGTAACTGGATGGAGTGTGACCCAAACCAATTACGAATCAGTCTGTTGGCTGTGGATTAAGATCTCTTAAACATATTTTAGATAAAACCACTTTACACAAAGTAAAGTAAAAAACAACGATTTTTGCCTTCAACTTGAAAAATAAAAATGCCAACACAAAATAAAATGTCACATGCGTAGAAATACAATGGGAGCACAGTGTTGATTAAAAGCGTGTGGCAGTGCATTGGTCGGCAGTGTTTAAGAGAAACTATGCGGTGAAATTCATAGGAACAGCCAAATGAAACTGTAATGGTGGATTTTCTCGTTGTTCATTCCATGCATTAGATCATCATATCTGATCGTGTCATTCTTTTTATGGCTGGTTGCAGTCTGTCAGGCCCTTTGATCAGGTGTGTATAGGTTTTATGAGGAGTGGTAATCCATTAATCACTAACAGCTGATACTAGTGTACATCGTGCGGTATAAAGACACTGGTATAACCACCTCATTCTCTGGGCTTGTTTTCTGCCCTACTTCAACATTCCTGGACGATTGATCCACCACTACATCACTAACTGTTGTCAGGCCTTGTTCATTAACCATCTGAAGTCCAACTTCATGCATTTCCAATGAGCGAATATTGTCATTGTCCTCTTGCTGCTTCCGTGATATTTCCTAAGCTACTAGGGCATTTATATCTAATGCTAATCGTGACAGCATACACAAGGAAAAATTTTATTTGCTACGCAGGTTAGTGGAAATGAAACTAAGCTGCTGATTCAGACCATAAGAGTATCGAAGAGGACTTGGTCGCGTATTAAAAAGAAACCACCCCCACTAAAATGACTGGAGACCTTAATATGTGTCCAGAGGAGAAAGTAGAATCAAACCGCTGCGACAGGATTTGCACAAATAGAACATCTTATAAAGCAAGTCAAAGTAAAGAACATAAAGTAACATAAAACCTAGCGACCAACAGAAACGTGTCATTGGTTAGATAGTCTAGCTTTACATTGGCTCCTGCAGAATACATATTTGTGTGTGTACACCATGGGAAACGTACTACCAAGGCTGTCTTCTCCCACGTGCGAAAAACTGACGAGTTTTTGTGATGGGTTTGACAGTCATATCGTTGTTTTCCTTGTATTAGAAGAAAATAACACGTAAGTTCTCTGAAGAGATTAGTGCCCACACAGAGGCATACCGACAATCTTTCATTCCACGAACAATATGAGACTGGAATAGAAGGGAGAACCGATAGAGGTACTCAAGGTACCCTCCAACACAGACCGTTAGGTTGCTTGCGGAGTATGGATGTAGATGTAGATGTAGAAATCATTGTAGGTGCACATGTTCATTCAGCAGCAGAGCTATTGTTACAAACACGGAATTACATCATCAAATATGATAATTCTATAACTTACCAAGGCTGTAAGTTATCAGCAGGTTGACGAAATATCACGAACCCTTGACAATGGTCACATTTCAGTGTTATCGGCTTATCGTGCCTTTGTTGTCTCTGTGCTGATAAGGATCCAATTCGCTCCTTCAGCACCTTCCAAGAAATGATAAGTCCTTTTCCCCTTTTTTGCGATGATGTTTGGTTTGTGGGGCGCTCAACTGCGCGGCCATCAGCGCCCGTACAAAGTTCCAATTATTACACAGTCCGTTTTTTTTTTCACAATCCAATCTAGACTCTGTCACGAATGATGATGAAATTATGAGGACAAAAAAACACCCAGTCCCCGGGCAGAGAAAATCCCCAACCCGGTTGGGAATCGAACCCGGGATCCCATAAACCAGAGGCAGGGACGCTGGCCACTTTTTTTTTTTTTTTGGTCGTTGGTTCATTGACTCAGTTTTTCAGTTTTTTTTTATTACAGAGAGCATGCAGCCCTCTGACAGAACACGCTGAGCTACCGTGCCGGCGCCACTAGACCACGAGCTGCAAACCCTTGTTGCGATGAAAAATATCATTCACGACCATCCGGGATTAATAAGCATCGAACGCCAGGAAGAGTCAGGATGCTTTGAATGGAAAATATTGGCCTACATCACATTAAGTGAGTGCTCATCTTATTTTATAAAAGCCGTGTAAGTCTTTCTGTTCCAGTACGAAACTAGCCTGAAAATATTCAGTTAGATTCAGTTCATAATTCTGAGCAGAGAAGTCTATAACAGATACTTTTTGTCATGAAATTACTTCGCGGCAAACCACGCAGCATTGTTGACGGTTCTTTCATATTAAATACGTGCAAAGCTCATTTCTGAACATTTCTTCGAAAGTAGACAAGTAAGCAGACAGACTGCGCTTGCAACACACTTTTCTAACGTTTCCATATAGAGCAACGAGAGCTGCTAGTCTTCTCGACAAAATATATAACCACACACCACCAATAGACTGCAAATGCCAGGGAAGGTACGAGGCGATGCCACAGTTGTTGGTCACGCAACATTCTCCATTCCTGACCCCTTATGGCGAAAAAGAACATTTTTCGAGGGGTATTCGTAAAGTAAGAGCTGCTTCATCATAGGCAGTCCACTCACATTAACGTGCCCACCTGTCGAAAGCCTGAATAACCACTTTTTGTAGCGCGAACGTGCAGAAAAAGGCAGCGAGGTTCTAAAAGGTGCCGATAGAGATGTGGAGCCATGACGAATCCAGTGTCGAGACCAGCTGCGCTAGGTTTCTCCGCTGAGAATCCGTGGCGTGAAGAGCCGGATATCAGTGGTCCAACAGATTGCTGATAGAGCATAAATCCGGGATGTTTGGTCGCCAGGGAGTAGGTAAGCTCATTCTGATGCTCTTCGAACCACACATCTACACTGTTAGTTGTGTGACGCGTTGCATTGTCCTACTGGTCGATGCCATCGTGCCAAGGAAAAGCAAACTGCACGCAGGGGTGGACATGGTCCGCAAGGATAGAGGCACACTTGTGTTGATCTATTGCAACTTCCAGAATGACGAGATCATCCAGGGAATGCCACGACAATTATCCTCAGACCATAACGCTCCCTCCTGCGGCTTGGATCCTTTGTTTTCATACGTTTCACGCAGTACACGCCAACGGCCGTCTGTCTGATGGCGCATAAAGCGTGATACATCTGGAAAGCCCACCTGTCGCCACTCAGGGGACGTCCAGTTTCGGTATTGGCTTTCAAATTCTAGCTGTCGTCGCCGGCGAATAACAGTCAGCACGGGTGCATGAAATAGGCACCTGCTACAGAGGACCAACGTTCGCTGGAAGGTCGTTGAGGAGACACTATTGGTAGCCCCTTGGTTCAACTGGGCGGTCAGCTGCCTAACAGTTCACCAGTAAACACCTCCACAGCCGTCGTTCACCCCTATCATCTATGGTCCACGGTGTGTGATAATTGGCTCAGCGTCCGTTTTCGATAGAGCCATTTTGCCATGCATGGTATATTTTAAGCAAGGCGACACGCAAACAGTTTACAAACTTAGCCGTTTCGTAAATGCTTCCATCCTCGGCCTGAAAGCCAATGATCATGCCCTTTTCGATGTCAGACAAATCGCTTCCACATTACGACAAGGACTGCATTGAAAGTCTTTGTGGTTTGCTGCCTGATTATAAAATCAACGTGATTCAATATTTCAGTGAACCAACTGTCCGCCATCTTCGGGAGACGCTGCTGCTGCTCAGTCCCACTGAAAACGGCTTTCAGTGGGCTCAGCAGCAGCAGCAGCAGCAGTAGTATCAGCAGCGTCTCCAGAAGATGGCGGACAGTTGGAGCGCCGAAATATTAAATCACGTAGATTTTAGAATCAGGTAGCAAAACCAAGGAGACTCTCAAGACTTATTACGTCGGGGAAGCCTATGAAGTTTTCTGCATCTCCGAAATTCTTTACACAGGGCGGTCCATCTGAAGTTTCGGATGAGTATCTCGAAAACTATACATCGGGTAAAAATAGTGGGTAAGACAAGTTCGTAAGCTCAAAGGGGGACTTCAAATGATACTACACGTGACCCCCAGCCCCCGCTTCCTTGGGTGGAGCGGGGGGCAACTTTTAAATCTTAAATGGAAACCTCCATTTTTATTGCAGATCCGGATTCTCCATAAAAACATTAATCAAGTTTTGTCTGAAAGATGGTGCTGAAATCGAAAAAAATTCAAATTGGGGAAGAACTCCGATTTACTTAGAATGATCCGAGAAGGACACATCAAACCGATAAAAATGTGCACCAATTCTTTCTTTACGCCAAATTAAGCTATTTTTTTACAAAATGTATCCTACCCTCCACAGTTTTTGACGGAGGGAGGTGGAATGGTATTAAAATCTCGTTAGGGAACTCTTTACAATAGCATTACTCACCCGATTGTGGCGCTACCGTGGCCAAACTGCGAACTACGGCTCAGTATAAAGGTCGTTGCAATGTGATAAGACGTCACTTCACTTTCAGATTGTGAACCATAAACATCAACTGACGAAAGTAAATTATTCTTTAGCGAAACATGGCTCACTATCCTCCTACAGATATTGTTGATATGATGTTATTTTTAGGTGAATGCCATAACAATTAGGCTGCAGCTGCGCAATTGTATGCGGATCGTTTCCCAAACAGACGACATCCAAGCGATAACATTATTGGAAACTGCACTCAACAAGCTCGAAATGGGTACGTGCACAGTCCACCTCGTCATCGCGAGTACAGTGAAAATGACTCTCGTACCCTTACCGTTCTCGCCTGTGTTCAACTGGATCCCGAAATGAGTAGTCGTGCGATTCAGAGACAAACTGGAATACCGAAACCAACTGTTTTGGGTTTTTGAAGGCCCATAAATATAACGCATATCATATCACACTGACACAGGCATTAACGCCGAAAGATATGCAAATACGCGTGCATTTCTGCCAATCGGCCTTGGAAATGATGAGAGGTGACAATGATTTTTTTTAGATACGTTATGTTCACCAATGAAGCCACATTCAAAAACAATGGCGAATTAAATCGTCAAGATTGTCATTATTGGTCCCCTGTTAATCCACATTGGCACAGACCCGTTGACAATCAACACAAATGGCCTTTAATGGTCTGGTGTGGAATTTTAAATTGTTACTTGATAGGACCGTATTTTTTTGAACGAAATGTTACTGGGGAATCTTATTCACAACGTCTCCGTGATGATTTGTTGGAGCTAATGGAAGATGTTGATTTAGAAACTAGCAACGAATGTGGTTCCAACTGGACGGAGCAGCTCCCCATTATGCTAAAAACCTGCAGAACATTTTAAATTTACGGTACGCTGGTCGGTTGATAGGACGCGGCGGACCAATTCAGTGGCCTCCACGTTCACCAGACCTAACATCTCCTGATTTTTTCTTATGGTGTTATTTAAAAAATATTGTTTATGACAGACAGCCCACAACCCGAAACGATATGGAGCAACGCATTAGAAGAGCGTGTGCAGCCATACCACGGGATGTACTGCTCAAAACTGTGGACAACTTTCGCAGACTATTGACTTTATGCATTGAAACAAATGGGGATAATTTTGAACAATTTCTTCGTGGCTAATTTCATTAAGTAAGCACCCCAAATTGTGAGAGGCAAGGGGACTCTCACTAATGAAGCACCCCAACATGTGAGAGGCAAGGGGACTCACACTAATGAATCATCCAATGGGAACATCATTCTACTACGTCCATGTCGTTGTTCTTGGGTAACGTTAAAAGTAGGATACTGTACATATTGTACAAAAATAGCTTAATTTGGCGTAACGAAAGAATTGATGCACATTTTTTATCCATTTGATGCGTCTTTCTCAGATAATTCTACATAAATCAGAGTTCTTCCCCAATTTTACTTTTTTCTCGATTTCAGCGTTATCTGTCAATTGTTTAAAAAAATGTTTCAGACAAAACTTGATTACTTTATGGAGAATCCGAATCTGCAATAAAAAATGAGTGTTTCCATTTAAGATTTAAAAGTTGACGCTCGCCCCACCCAAGGGGGCGAGGGCTGGGGGTCACGTGTAGTATCATTTGATGTCCCCCTTTGAGCTGGCGAACTTGTCTTACCCACTGTTTTTATCCGATATACAGTTTTCGAGAATCTCATCCGAAACTTCAGATGGACCAACCTGTATATCGTCCACTGCAAGTGCTGCCACCTGCTGCCTGTGAATGGTTGCTGCACGCTGACGTCGAACATCGGCGGTGGTCACATTAATGCGTCTGGACATTGGCAGCTTATAACGAATTTGCGCGGATGCAGTGCCAAATATTGATCATTAAGGAGCCATAGGAGACATTGTTTTCATTCAGTAATCGTTTGTGGGTAAAAGTACACGAAAATTACCTCAGAAATCGTAGCTCTAACCAGTGTCGAAAAGTATGCTGCTACTAGATTTTTGTGGGCGAAAGGATCTACAGCTAGTCAAATTCGTCAGGAGCTGTACCTAGTTAATGGGTCTACCGGTAATTGTTTGAAAATGAGGAGGAGTTCAAGATCACTGTTGCCGATTTCAGGGTAGAGATGCTGATACTAAGCAAGTATTTAAGACACCAAACAGCTAAGGTTATCAGTCTCCTATCCAACCGCCAGGACAGAAGTAATGTACTCAATCTGTATGCGTACAGAGTAAATTCTGTGAGCAAGAGTTCTAACTGTTTTCGTAGCATGTATCTGAGGCGGAACAAGGTAACTAGCCCGATATTCACCTACTGGGATGTGGGAAACCACCTAGAAACCTCATCCAATCGGGCTGGCACTCCGTTCTCATGTCGTCAAGCCCCCGCGTGGATTTGATCCGGGACCTGCGTATCTCCCCGTACGGATAGCAGTCGCGTTAACACCCGCAGCTACCTGGGAGGAGAATTTTTATGCGGAGGGTTTTAAGTGCCTGGCAGTGAACGATGACTACGTGGAAAAGTTAAGTAAGTCTGCAAGAAGCTAGAACCGCCAATAAATGCTTTTTCTAACAAATATACTTTTTTAACGATCGAATAGCCATTTCTTTCGAATATGGCTCGTATAGCACAATTTTTAACTGCAGATGACGTCTTCTTTCCACTATCCACGCTCTTATGACGTTCCTCCATAACTCACTTCAAACAGAAACTTGCATTTCCTGTCTGACCACGAACACAAAGTTCAGCTCATGCGATAGAGTCTGGAGTAATAGCAAAATTAGATCGTTCATTAATCGGAGCGAATTTTTAACACTACCAATTCCGGAGCGTTTTGTACACTGAACGGGACGCCACATTAAGTAACGTGCCTCAGCCTCATACTTCGACTCCTCTTAATATGAGTAATCCTGTCCTTTCAAACCAGGTGAGCGCCACATCAATTTTAGAGAAGCAGCCTTAGCAAGATAATACAGAGTTTAAACAGAGGGTTCCACCGCTAAGGAAGCCATATTTAAGAATCAGTGTGTTTGTTTTGATTTGGTTTCCCACGGTTTATCTAAGTCACTTCCGGTAAAGGCTCCAATAAGTTATTTAACAAGATCACGGCTATACGTTTCGCATGGGCAAGTCCTTGTTCTCTAATGACTTTCAGCGTGGGATGTTTACAGCAGGCTACATCTCCTGCTTCTACTGTGGTAGTCATTGAATTTACATAGACAGTATTTACTGCGGTTCTGACTTGAGGCTACTGGATTAACATTCTTATACTGTACACCTCCTAGGAGAATACCGGTTGCAAAACTGGCGATACCTCTTTCGTTCGCTCCAGTGCTCGTCGAACTTCTTTGCCCAAGAGCCAATATTGATATTGTAACGCGGCTCATCGCGCCACCTAAGAACCTACGTAAATTAGTATTTTACGAGGCCACAATAAATTAGCTGTAGTAAGGGCACGATAAGTAGGTCGCTAACCCTCCAAGTACCAAAGTCAGCACCGTTCGTAACACTTCGTGTCGATTGCTCCCTGTTTCAGATAGCTGCTACCCTCAGCCAACCCAAAGCTGAGACGCTATAATTGCATGACAAAATGGTGGTGTTTTGTCTTTGTGAGTGGATGATTAACTGATTAATATCGGGAATTTTATTTGTATTTAAATGCATTATGCAGTAAGAGACACTATTACAAATGTTTACTAAATGCTTTCCATATTTTTTTCTACTCATTGCGTTGTATTACATCCTTCATTTAATTTCATATTCTTTGCTACAAACACATACCGCATTTGAAGATGACCGTCTCTATAATGCTCTTACACGACTCCCTGTTATTTCTGTGTTAAAATTTATACCGTAACAGCTGATCGGTACACGTCGCCCACGCGCGTGAGTTGTCTCACATTCCCCAACCCCGCAGTGGCCGCTCTGCTTCTGGGATAAGCTACCAACTTCACGCTACTGTCGGCCGAGTTCACCACCGTCAATTAAAATTAAGCACATATTAAAATATTACCGTCTCTGTAAGTATTTTATTTTGATAATTAGCAGGAGCACTCCACTCTTAGGAAGCTCAAGTTAGTTGACATTTTTGGATTCCTCTCTAGTTGCTAGTAGGACCGTTGATATTTTTAAAAATATCGCGAATCGGGTACTTTGATATTTAACAAAATATTATTGGCAGACGATATATCGAAATAAAATTCGATGTATCGACGGAAAAATATCGGCGTACCTACCTATAAAAATACCAGCTGCACATTGTAAATGTACTGCCAGTTTTAGAGCTGTATATTTAAGTATTGATTTAGTATTAGATATTCTGAACATCAACAAGCTAGCAGCCCGCTTGTCTCCCTTACAGCAAGAATGAAAGGATAAAGATGCACGTTAACGCTTGGCGATAACCACTTTGCTAACAATGGTAACTGCATGTAAGTGCACAGTAAAACGTGTCCGATGGGTCCGTCGTTCTGTTTCGTCACATATCAGATTTGTCTGGGATAATTCATGTCGAACCCTGTTTTTTTTTTCATTGCTGCAAACGCTAGCGGGCATTTCACCTCACACGGCTCTGCCCACCGCAAAGACCAATCTTGTCATTTAGATTTTTGCTTATCGTTTTCAGCAACTGTTCTTGAAGAATGCCGATGTGAAAAAGTAGCACGCTAGTTGAGTTAAAAATTGTTTGTGCTACTTCTTCACATCAGAACTCTTGTTATTTATTCTATTCATACCTCCACCCCTCAGTGCAATTGGACTTCTTCTTTGTGCCATCTATACCTGCTTCACACAGTCAACGAGAAAGAGTTGACATGATGAAAGCTCAAAAAGTAGTAAGACTCCTTCACTCAGCGAAAGTAAAACTTGCTCTACTACAATTTCAAACGTAGCATTTCCAATATTTACAGAAAATTGGGAAAAATAATGGAAAATAAAAATTTGGCACCCAGTGTTACCACATCGATATATCGTGAAAGAATGTATCGCCGATATGCCTTAGAAAATATGTATATCGATATGTATAAACATCGACATTTTATCAACAGCCCAAGTTGCTAGAAGCATATCATCATTATAAAACACGAATGTGAACAGCGGGCGGCACGAATACTTGACTGGGGCCGCAATTTGACAATCACTGGTCTGCACCATTACCGTAAGATAAAAGCACTTAATTCCGGTTATTTCAAGATGAGGAAAGTCTTATGGCAGTGAGTGGATTCATATCACATAAGTTCAACACGTAACGAACAGTCAACTTTTAAAAAGGAGTCTCAATAAGGTAACTTCACGTATTCGTAGCAAGTAACGTTGCGATTGCCACTATATGGCCCACAGAACGTGCTACAAGTGACATCAAACTAAATTTGAGGACACGCAAATACAGACGTACTACATCAACATCAAATACGTATTTTCTCTCAGAATACGTAGAAAAAATCGCCGAATTTGAGCAGTGCATGATTGTAATGTCCGCAAGTTTGAACACTTCCCTGAAAAAATTACATATTAGCGACAGGTATTTTGATCCACTCTTAATTTTTTGTTGCTTAATGGAAACACCAGAGAAGCACCAAACAGGCTCGTCGGTCTGCTACACTGAAGAAATAAACTCAAATCTAAAGTTTACTCTTCCAACCAATTGTCAGAGGCCCTCGTTCAGCTATTGCTGAGTACTTCGATGCGTTGACAGGTGCAGAGGTAAGCAGCAGGTCGATGATAACGGTATGAGTTGTCTCTCATGACCGTGCTGCCACCCAGAATAAGATTAAAGAATTACTGCGTGCCATGTCTTATAGTAGTGCATAAACGTCATCATTGGCCTGTGGGGCAGCGTAAGAAGGTATTATGGAGTGTTGATCAGTGACACAGAATGTGGCTTTTCTATGGGCGTGCAAGCATCTGTTGGATGCGTGGTCAACAGAATTTACCCGAATATGGTTTTTGTAGCAGTGAAGATTTTGTTCTACTCTGTTGCAGTTTTTCATACTTTGGCGTCACATCACTAAGTCGACGGCAAACGATCGCAGGTGCTTAAGAAAAAATTCTAGACACCAACACCATTCCCCAACAGTGGCAATATCTGGGAATAACACTTTCTCTCTATCATCATAATAGTGGCCCTGGCCACAGAGAAAGTCCATCGTATTGTGATTCGAAGAAATAATGTGAGTCTGTTGCACTGGTGTGCTGAACTTGGTCCAACAACCCAGCAACAACTAATTGGGATTTTTCAGGAAAAACTCTGTATTTAGTGTATCAGAGCTTCACCCAAAGTTAAACGATGTAATTGTAGGATAAGGAGACCTCACACGTTGGCTACTTGACAGGTAACGCAGAACGGTAAACGCGGCCTTTGGCCATATAGCGATGGTAGGCAATGGAAACGTCTAACTCTGTCTGTGAAACTTCTTAATTCCAGTAACCAGTAACTCCAATATCAAAGAGAGATTTGAAAATGTTGGGTTTCTGTAATCTGCCAATAACTATGTTTCTATTAAGTAGTTGCACGTGTAGCAACTGTATACGTACCACTTCACATTTTTTAAGAAACCGTTTTTCTTTCTCCTGCAAAATTTAACAACATAAAGTTACGAGGTTTTCATTGCCTACTGTCGATAGACTATTTGACAAACTCCAGTAAATACTTTCATCGTATTGGTACAGGTTTCTTTAAAGTTTATTATAGCACACAACTTGAACCAGATGAGTGTGAAGGAGCGGACCGGATCTATGTGGCTCATTAGTATCTTGCATAATATTAGTCTTATAAGCGGATCTCTCATAGAAAGCTTCCTCGGCATAAGCCTTTTGACGCGTTATTGCTAGGTAAACGTGAAGAATAATAATTTATGGATGTGAAACAATGCAGAAACGAACACACCCCTGTCGCTCTGAAAGATCTCGTATTCCAGTTAGTTAATAAAACAAAGTTTACGAGTTTAGAGCAGTGACAATTTGTTTTATAGGATTTTTATAGCACGCAGTACCACAAACAGTTTTTTATGCTGAGATTAACGGATAACATCTTGTAAGGCGAAGTACATATAGCTGATGTGAACAGTAGTTTTATACCGGGTAATTCCCATTCGTAATGAATCCTTCGTCCAGCAGCGCAGTGTACTCTGTACTGAAACTTGCTGACAAATTAAAGTTTTGAGCCAGTTTGGGACACTCCTGACCTATGCCTTTCGTTAAAAACGAGCCTCTAACAGATTTGCTATTTCTTTGCGTGTCGCAGCCAGCCCTCTGTCTCAATCACAAGTGGGCTATTTGCTGAGATGCCCACCACTAGTTTGTGGCTACACATACGTAAATCCAGGAAGCTGGCTTGGCAAGAGAATATAACGCGCTATTTATTACTTAAGCCTGAGCTCTCTTTAGCAAACTACACTGTTATTATGGGCATTAACAAATATTTACAGATTAGCTCTTATAATAAAAATTATTGTGGAATTCTTATCTCGTCTAGGGGATGACGTTTTTCCGCTTCTTCTGTATGCGGTATAAATCTTCGAAACGGTTACTCTCGAAACACCAAGCACTTGGACTGCATTGATTACTCATGCACCCACCACACGAGCACCAGGAACATGAACACGTGAGCTCCGACAAGATGCACTCACAATTACACAGAACACCGTTGTGACCACAACTGACACGACGAAGTGAGAACATCGGACAGATGTCGTTCGTTGCGTAACCTTCAGGCATGGCTACCAACTGCACATTATGTTCAAACATGCACTTCTCGTGGTGTTTTAGTGTTTTTATCCAGCCCTAGAATTTCATCCTCTTTAGTTTTCATTTCACAGTAAGATATTTATACAAGAACGATCTTTATCTGATAATATGTGACAAATAAGTCAACAATTTTTGTTAAATGCACTAATAAATTATTTTACAAAGTACGGTTTTTAGTACAGATAATACATTTTTCTCGTGCAATTAATCTTTTATGCTATTTTCACATATCCTTGTATTAATCTTAACGTTTGTTAGCTATCTTCATACACACGACGAGCGTCAGCTAAATTTTATATAACAATAGGCATCTTCACATGACGTAAAACAATGAAATACCTGTCACACGCATATTAATAATCCTTATTGTTAATTACGCACGAATTTACATTATAAGTCAAGAACAAACAAAATACCCAACCATAGAAAATGTCAGTTACCTATACAAAATCGTAAGTTATTATCTAAATTGAAGGTGGATGGGGGAGAAAGAAAAGTACTAGGAAGGCACTAATGATATCTGCCGCTTCGGGACTTTATGCGGAATCAGCGGCGACCAGTAAAAATGTGTACCGGACTGGGACTCGAACCCAGGATCTCTTGTTTACTAGGAAGGCACAGTAACCATTTCGTGGTCAAAATTTCTTATATGTTGGAAAAATAGAAGATCAAAACCTGTCTTCCTTTGAGACAGTAATACACTTTCCCCACTAAAAAAATTTTAAGCTGACCGATTTTGAAAATCGGTGAAGTAGGACACATGCGTCCCAGGAACCTAACTAGACCCTTGTTTTCATGTGAACCTAGAATTTTCAGAGTTCAATATTTAACTCTAGAATTATTTCATCAGGATTGCAATTATGGGAAAAAATATAACAAATCAGTACCAGAGCCGGCGGGTGTGGCCGAGCGGTTCTAGGCGCGTCAGTCTGGAACCACGCGACCGCTAAGGTCCCAGGTTCGAATCCTGCCTCGGGCATGGATTGTGTGATGTCCTTAGGTTAGTTAGGTTTAAGTAGTTCTAAGTTCGAGGGGACTAATGACCTCAGATGTTAAGTCCCATGGTGCTCAGAGCCAATCAGTACCAGAACACAGTTATTCTTCTGGCAATGAAAAACATGTGATATCGCACACAAGCTTTCAAACATAACATTTGAAAATGGCTCAAATGTCTCTGAGCACTATGGTACTTAACATCTTAGGTCACCAGTCCCCTAGAACTTAGAACTACTTAAACCGAACTAACCTAAGGACATCACACACATCCATGCCCGAGGCAGGATTCGAACCTGCGACCGTAGCAGTCCCGCGGTTCCGGACTGCAGCGCCGAGATCCGCACGACCACCGCGGCCGGCCATTTGTAAATGGCTTTTACATATCACACATCAATGTTTTCTACATTCTATGAAGTTTTCTGGGGCATACATGTCCCGCTTCATACAAATTATGTACCAACCAGCAGAATTACTGATGTGTGTAATAATGTTTCGAAACAATGTCTGTAATGTTTAAGGAAACACAATTACTTACTTCAGACATTCTTAGAACGGAGCAGATGGCTATTTGATATTATTTTCGCGAAACAGACACGCTACTAACACATGCCGCCCCATTTGATTGCTCACAGCCTTCTGTATAAACACCCCAAAGCCGACAAGAGTTTTTTTTTTCAGATTCTGAAAGTGTCTCCCTACATGCTATCACTAGACAGATAGACGTCCCAACGCTCAAAGCTGCATATTATTTTAGTGGGACATATGTGTCCCATCGACCACGAATGGGTTAACCTTGCGCCACCTGGACACAGTGCTCATCGCAAATGCGCGGACTGCCTCGGCACGCTCCCAGCCACCTCACAGTCCCACCAAGCGCCACCTATCCGCAGTCGCTGTCCATGTCCTCCGTGCTCGCTGATTTCATATTCCCGCTGGAGGTCAAATATAAATTAGCATCCACATTGAAGGTTGTTCCATCCCTGCCCCCTGCCCCACCCCCAAGGTGGCTTCCATCAACTCCCCCTCCTGGATGATGACCTATCTCCCTCCATTTCTCCCTCCTATCAACTCTGATCCTCACCCCCCCCCTCCTTTCCTCCATCCCTTTCCTGGGCTCCCTCTCCCCCCCTTCCATCCTCATTTTTCCTCACCTACCCTCTCTCTGCCCCCTTCTCTCCCCGAGTCCTTTTGAATTTCCCTCCTCTGCCTTTTCCCATTCCCTCTCGTGTCTGCCCTGTCGCTCTCCCCCCCCCCCCCTTATGAGTCCTCTCCCTCTTTTGGTTCCCCCCCCTTTCGTTTTTCCTCTCCTCCCTCCTTGTTTTCCCCCTCATCTGTCCAGGTGCACCCCCCCCCCCCATCTGCCCTAGGCTATGGTGTGTCCTCTTTGTGCCGACATTTTAGTGCAGTGTTTACAGTGAGTGTTCAGTGTTGTGTGTCTTTTCCGCAGTGTTGCAAACGGCCATCATACTGTCGCTGGGTGTGATTTTATATCTCTTGCGAACAGAAACCAGACTGTCGCCATGTTTTTTAATTGTCTGTCTACTATGTTACCTGTCTGCATCCTGTGTATTTTATTCGCTTTGCCAACCCTTTGCTTTATGTTTTAGCTTTCCACACTTTTCCGCAGTTTTACAATTTAAGTCCCCATTTTATCGCCTGCTTTTATTGTTTCTTAACTACTTCTTACGGTTTAAAAATTCTGTAGGCTGCAGAGCAGCGTAATAAGCTGCTGCCAGCCAGCCAGCCCCCTTCGGGGGGAATCAAAATTCAATAAAGGAAAAAAAAGGTTGTTGAGTCACAGTCCATCAGGGCGAATCTGTTATATGAATGCGTGGTTTCACTCATATAATTGATTCACCTGGATCGTCAATGAACCTACAACCGTCGGTACAGATGCACATTTACATTCGACTTCCTGCGGGATTCTAAAATTAGCGAGCGCGGAGGGTATGGATGGGGACTGTGGATAGGTGGCGCTAGGTGGGAGTGTGAGTTGGCTGGGAGCGCGCAGAGGCAGTCCGCGCATTTGCGCTGAACATTGTGTCCAGGTGGCGCATTGGTTAACGCAACTGCCTAGTAAGCAGGAGATCTCAGGTTCGAGTCCCAGTGCAGCACACGTTTTCACTCGTCGGTGCTAATTCCGCAGAAAGTCCCAATGCAGCTGATACCATTAGTTCATTTCCCTTCCTTTCTCTCCCCTCCATCTTCAATTTACATAATATGTACCACAGCTGTGGATTTCGCATGGTGTCTGTTCTCTAGGACATGTCCGAAAGAACAGGCACCATGCATTCATAAAATCGTAACTTATTGCCAAAGCTATTGAATAACAATCGTAAGTATAAAACATATGGATGTATCGGGTTCTCTACTAATCAACTAGATCGAAAGCTACGCTATGAAATCAAAGGCTAAAAATAAATGTAAATGTCGTGTAACTAGGGTCGCCCGTCGGGTAAACCGTTCGCTGGGAGCAAGTCTTTCGATTTGATGTCACTTCGGCGATGGGAATGGAATGATGATGATTAGAACAACACAACACCCAGTCCCTGAGCGAATAAAATCTCGGACCCAGCCGGGAATCGAACCCGGGTCCTTAGGATTGACATTCTGTCGCGCTGACCACTTTTTTTTTTATCTCATTTTGTTCGCTTTTGTTCGTTGCATCTTCTCGGGGCGGATGTCGTAAGACATCCGTTTAAGTCCGTTGTTGATCGATTTTTTTTTTTTATTACAGAGGGCAGCTAACCCTCTGACCGAACACGCTGAGCTACCGTGACGGCTAACCCCAAATTTCAGTCTCAGTCCAACACACAGTTTTAATCAGTCAGGCAGTTTCATATCAGTGCACACTCCGCTGCAGAGTGATAAATTCATTCCAGTATTAGGTGCTGACTCCCACTGAAACTGAAAATGAGCCAGTGCGACACACTTCACTTGTTGGGAAGTCTGCTGTGTTCCGGGTCAGCAAGAAGTAAGCACAAAAGCGTAGGTGTCTGTTAATTGTCGACAGTTCAAACGCACAATAATATACCTTAGACGAATGGCAGCGAGAGAAGGGGAAGATCGCCTTTTGCACTCAGTATGTGTGCCTGGAGACCTCAGTCAACATGCTGAAGAGGATGTTTTGGCAACCATTGTGGAAACAGGGTAGAAACAGCTGAAGATTTTGACGCATGTTTGAACAAATGATGCCTATGGCCTGGACTCAGAGATCATAAATGGATGACCCTAGTGACTGGCAGACAAGGTTGGGAAGACCAACCTTGATCATGGAAGCTCACAACCTGTAGCATTGTCCACAGAACTGATACTGGTCCCCTGGATCTGAGATGAGTAAACGCTTGAACCAGAGACTTTAAAGGTACTGTGGCAAGTTAGGTTGAAACTTCCTACAGTTGCGTCGTATTAGTGTAAGTAATTGGAGTCCCAGTATGGGACACGGTTTTAAGCTGCCAGGAAGTTTTGGTCAGTACTGTCATTACTCAAGAAGCAGCTCGAAACATTTAGCTCTTTAGTTACGGCTTAAGTACAGAGGAAGAGTTAACAAATCACTGGATAGATATCTACGTAGTGTGTGTGTTTGAAATCTTATCGGACTTAACTGCGAAGGTCATCGGTCCCTAAACTTACACACTACTTAACCTAAATTATCCTAAGAACAAACACACACACTCATACCCGAGGGAGGACTCGAACCTCCGCCGGGACCAGCCGCACAGTCCATGACTGCCGCGCCTTAGACCGCTCGGCTAATCCCGCGCGGTTATGTACGTAGTAAAACATTCGTGATAGAAGGGATGCTTGATGGTATAGTCTATGTGAAGAATTAAGCTTAGCGCTATAGATGGAGAGATGCTAAATTAAACGCGTTTCACTGTAAGTAGGGCTACGCGCGAAGCCTTCGACAACTACAGTAGTAGAATCTTATTTAAAGACCCCTCACGAAACCCAGAGAATGTCTGGTCATATGTTCATGCTGTCAGTGGCGCAAAGATTGGTATCTAGGCACTTATGACTGACACAGAAACCGAAAATGTGCGTTGCAAATCTAAAACAGAAGTTATAAGCTTCGTTTTCAAATGTTCCTTTACAGAGGAAGATCGAGGAGTAATACCCCCCACTTTAATTCTCATACCACTGCAAAATTGACTCTACATCTACACCTATGCTCCGTAAACCACAGTGAAGTGCATGCCAAAGGATATATCCCATTGCACCATCTATTATGGAGGGTTTCTTCCCGTTCCATTAACGTATGGAGCGCCGGAGAATGACAGTTTAAATGACTCTGTGCTTGCTGTAATTAATCTAATGTTGTCTTCACGATCCCTAAGTTAGCGATACATAGAAGGTTGTAGTATATTCCCAGAGTCATAATTTTAAGACGATTCTTGAAACTGTGTGTGGTGTCACCGCCAGACACCACACTTGCTAGGTGGTAGCCTTTAAATCGGCCGCGGTCCGTTAGTATACGTCGGACCCGCGTGTCGCCACTATCAGTGATTGCAGACCGAGCGCCGCCACACGGCAGGTCTAGAGAGAGTCTTCCTAGCACTCGCCCAGTTGTACAGCCGACTTTGCTAGCGATGGTTCACTGACAAATTACGCTCTCATTTGCCGAGACGATAGTTAGCTTAGCCTTCAGCTACGTCATTTGCTACGACCTAGCAAGGCGCCATTACCAGTTACTATTGATGCTGTAAAACATGTACCGTCAAGAGCGATGTTCACCAATTATGGATTAAAGTTAAGTATTCCAGAAGATACGTACGTTTTTTACTAGTCTCATTTCCGTGTCCTGTTCCAGACCTCACGCCAGCCTGCGTGAGCTTAAACGCGTGGCTTTCGGCTTCCTGTCATAGTGGATTGGCTGTCTTGCCAGTCCACAACACTGTGTAAGTAGTCTATCTTCAAGAGATCTACCAGTTCAGTTTCTTCAGCATCTCTGTGACATTCTCCCATGCGTAAAACAAATCTATGACCATTCGCGCCGCCCTTATCTGTAGACATTCAGTATCCCCTGTTAGTTCTTTTCGATACGGGTCCCACACACTTGAGCAATATTCTAGAATGGGTGGCACGAGTACTTTGTAAGTAATCTCCTTTGTACACTGATTGCATTTCCCCGGTATTCCACCAATAAAGCCCACCGGGGTGGCCGAGCGGTTCTAGGCGCTACAGTCTGGAACCGTGCGACCGCAACGGTCGCAGGTTCGAATCCTGCCTCGGGCATGGATGTGTGTGACGTCCTTAGGTTAGTTAGGTTTAAGTAGTTCTAAGATCTAGGGGACTGATGACCTCAGAAGTTAAGTCCCACAGTTCTCAGAGCCATTCGAACCACCAATAAACTGATGTCTACCATCTGCTTTACCCACGACTAAGCCTATGTGATCATTCCGTTTCATATTCATACAGATTGTTACACCTAGGTATTTGTACAAAGGTATGAGATGCCTGATTCCACCTGTGTCTCATTGATATTATAGTAGTAAGATACTACGTTTTCTTCGTTTTGTGAAGTGCATAGCTTTATATTACTGAACATTTAAATCAAGTAGTCAATCATCGCACCACTTTGAAATCTTATCAAGATCTGACAATATTTGTGGAGCTTCTTTCAGACAGAACTTCTTTATAGACAATAGTATAATCGGCAAAAAGTCTGAGGTTACTGTTAATATTGTCTAAAAGGTCATTAATACACAACATGAACAGCAAGGGTCGCAACACACTTTCCTGGAGCACACCTGAGTTACTTCTACATCTGACGATGACTCTCCGTCTTGGATAACATACTGCGTCCTCCCTACCAAAAAATTCTCAAGTGAGTACAAATTTCGCTTGATACCCATATGATCGCACTTTTGACAATAAGTGTAGATCTGGTACTGAGTGAAATGCTTTTCGGAAGTCAAGAAATACTGCATCTAGCTGACTGCCTTGATCCAAGCCTTCGGTATGCCATGTGAGAGAAGTGTGAGTTTGGTTTCGCATGATGATGTTTTCGGAATCCATGTTCGTTGGCGTGGAGAAAGTCATTCTGTTCGAGATCCCTCATTATGTTTGAGCTCAAAATACACTCCTGGAAATGGAAAAAAGAACACATTGACACCGGTGTGTCAGACCCACCATACTTGCTCCGGACACTGCGAGAGGGCTGTACAAGCAATGATCACACGCACGGCACAGCGGACACACCAGGAACCGCGGTGTTGGCCGTCGAATGGCGCTAGCTGCGCAGCATTTGTGCACCGCCGCCGTCAGTGTCAGCCAGTTTGCCGTGGCATACGGAGCTCCATCGCAGTCTTTAACACTGGTAGCATGCCGCGACAGCGTGGACGTGAACCGTATGTGCAGTTGACGGACTTTGAGCGAGGGCGTATAGTGGGCATGCGGGAGGCCGGGTGGACGTACCGCCGAATTGCTCAACACGTGGGGCGTGAGGTCTCCACAGTACATCGATGTTGTCGCCAGTGGTCGGCGGAAGGTGCACGTGCCCGTCGACCTGGGACCGGACCGCAGCGACGCACGGATGCACGCCAAGACCGTAGGATCCTACGCAGTGCCGTAGGGGACCGCACCGCCACTTCCCAGCAAATTAGGGACACTGTTGCTCCTGGGGTATCGGCGAGGACCATTCGCAACCGTCTCCATGAAGCTGGGCTACGGTCCCGCACACCGTTAGGCCGTCTTCCGCTCACGCCCCAACATCGTGCAGCCCGCCTCCAGTGGTGTCGCGACAGGCGTCAATGGAGGGACGAATGGAGACGTGTCGTCTTCAGCGATGAGAGTCGCTTCTGCCTTTGTGCCAATGATGGTCGTATGCGTGTTTGGCGCCGTGCAGGTGAGCGCCACAATCAGGACTGCATAAGACCGAGGCACTCAGGGCCAACACCCGGCATCATGGTGTGCGGAGCGATCTCCTACACTGGCCGTACACCACTGGTGATCGTCGAGGGGACACTGAATAGTGCACGGTACATCCAAACCGTCATCGAACCCATCGTTCTACCATTCCTAGACCGGCAAGGGAACTTGCTGTTCCAACAGGACAATGCACGTCCGCATGTATCCCGTGCCACCCAACGTGCTCTAGAAGGTGTAAGTCAACTACCCTGGCCAGCAAGATCTCCGGATCTGTCCCCCATTGAGCATGTTTGGGACTGGATGAAGCGTCGTCTCACGCGGTCTGCACGTCCAGCACGAACGCTGGTCCAACTGAGGCACCAGGTGGAAATGGCATGGCAAGCCGTTCCACAGGACTACATCCAGCATCTCTACGATCGTCTCCATGGGAGAATAGCAGCCTGCATTGCTGCGAAAGGTGGATGTACACTGTACTAGTGCCGACATTGTGCATGCTCTGTTGCCTGTGTCTATGTGCCTGTGGTTCTGTCAGTGTGATCATGTGATGTATCTGACCCCAGGAATGTGACAATAAAGTTTCCCCTTCCTGGGACAATGAATTCACGGTGTTCTTATGTCAATTTCCAGGAGTGTATGTTCTAAGATTCTACAACAAATCGCTGTCAAGGAAGTTAGACGGTAGTTTTGTGGATCACTTCTACCAGTCGTCGTGTACACGGCGTGATCTGTGCTTTCTTCCAACTACTGGGCACGGTTTTTTGACCTATGTATCTACGATACATTAGAATTAGAAGAGGGGCTAACTCAGCCACAAATTCAGTATGGAACCTAATACGAATCAGGTTTAACGATGTCAGCAGTTGCTCAATATCATTGGCACTAATACCGTTTTCACTCATCTTTTCAGTGGTATGAGAATTAAATTGTGGCAGTTTTCCTGGGTTTTCCTTTGTGAAGGAACATTTTAAAACGGAGTTAATCATTTCTGCTTTTGTTTTGCTCCCTCGATTTCAGTTCCAGTCTCATTTGCGAGTCACTGCACACTAACTTTGATGCCACTAGCAACACTTAAATACTACCAGAATGCTTTGGATTTTGTGAAAGATCGTTTGATAATATTCTGCTTCGGTAGTCATTGAAGGCTTTACGCATTACTTCTTTGTCAGAAAACGCGTTTCATTCAGCATATTTCTATGTATAGTCCCATGCTTTGTTTTACATGTACCGTGGAGCAGTCTCCTTTTCTTAATTTCTTTACAGTGATTGTATACCATGAAGACTCCCTCCAATTATTAATTGTTCTACTGGGTACATCTTTGAAACCTGAGCCATAGTTCTCCTGTACGCACCTGTCCTGTGCTGTAAATTTCATGTTCCTCATCCCGATATGACTCTACTGGTGCTATCTAGTTTACTGAACGTATGTATCATTATAATTGTTTTAGGATTCCTTTGTACTTCGATAATCGTTGCTGCCACAACTGCGTCATTGTCACTGATAACAGTTTCGATGTGAGCATCATGTCCACCATTAACAAAACTGTAATTTTCCTAATTGACAGTTGGATGATTAAATTCTCCACCGATGATTACAGTTTGACTGGGGAAATTACAGACAAGTAAACTGAGGTTTTCTATTAAGTTTTCAATTACATTAGGAGGTGAATCTAGTGGGCGATAGAAATATCCATTCATCACCCTGATAATGAATCTTGCCCAAAAATTCTCACATGCAGGTTCAGTTTCTGTTTCGATGGATTTTCTTGTCTACTACGACAAGTAACCACTCCATTTCCCATTAGCCTATCCTTTCGATACACACTTAAATTTTCCCCAAAAATCTGACTGCTATCAGTTTCAGTTTTCAACCAACTTTCTGTACCCAGTATTATGTCAACTTCACTGCTTTTCAGCAGCACTTCAAACTTTGACACTTTGTTGGCAATGCCTCAGCAGTTAACTACAGGGATTTTAACCCATCGGTGGGCGCGGATTCCGTTCTTCCATGAGTGGACGCGTTGCAGCTTTTGCACCGCAATTAGTTTTACATTTTTAACCTAAGGAAAAATAATCATCCCATCAGTAATAAATAGGTAAAATGTATCAATTTCTTTATCCGTAATTTCAGCACTTGCTTTTGGACCTGGCAAAACTTTTAGGATGTTCTTGGCCTTGGTTTCAGGAGAAGAAGAAAGCGGTTCACTTATACAAATAGTTTCTTTATCTTTTCCTACGTAAAATCGGTAACCCTCCGTTTGTCGTCTCCCCTCTTCAACCAGGTGGTCGTCTGTTTCCTCTGTTGATTGTTCGGTGTCACTGCTGTGGTTTTCTTCTTCAATAGCTTCCTCTTCCGACTCAGATTCACATGAATCTGACAATTCTTGTAATTCTTCTTCTGAGAATTCTCGCAGTACTTTCTCATAGTCTTCAGGTCGTACAATTAGACGGTGCCTGTCAATTGCCTTCTTTTTCTCCATTTCCACGCTTTTATGAAACCTAATGAAACACATGTTTTTATAAAAGTAATATATTGTAGCAAATCAATATCCAAGACTGTAAAAAGTAATGAAAATTGCATATGGAAACTTTGATTCGATTCGAATATTCATTATATACTAATATAAAAGAAAGATTGCCTTGAGGAGAAAGAAAAACACAGGTATAGAAAATACTTACATCACAAGGCGCGTGGCGGCAAACACACCGCAAACGCAATACTCACGCTTCAAACAACAATAGCGACCAACCTGCTCACAGCATGAATAGCGCAAGTGTAGTAAGTGGTGACATCCGTTGAGAACAACAAATACGTATCTCGACGTGGACGCAACTGTAACGCTATCTGTGATACTAACAGAAAACTAAATCTCGCGGCTATCTGCCGTAGGCGCACCTACCGAAGGGTTAATACTCTCGCTTGTGGGAGGGATCCTTTCCGATCTTATACTTCTGGGTCTACTACAGCTGTCGCTATCTGGACTGTATTAAGAGTCGCCTAATCTAAAAGACCCTAGCGTGCATCCCACAAACAGTCAGCTACCTGAGTAGCAGCCTCTGATCCCTAAACTATTTAGAGGGTCCCTGGGGCAAGTCCAGGAAGTTACAGCCTAGTTTGCCACAGAACTTTCAATGTCACTGTTTCAGTCCCTCCACTCGACTGAGAACCAGGGGGCCACTGTCTGTTCTGGGGACAACGCTGCAAATTGTGATTTTCGTTAAAATTCCATGCACAATGCCGGTCTTCTCACCCTTCTCTGACAGTCGCTGGAATGATCCAAGTAAGACCTCGGAGACCACACAAGAAGCTTTGTTTGTTCCCACGGTTGCCACAAACTGTTGTTGGCTGCACCCTGTGCCCTCAATGGCTGTTATTATAGACTATTCAGTATGCTGAATGAGGTTCCCAGGCATACACACTGGCTGCACCTGGTGTTCCTTCCTGTCCCTTTGATGCTATTTCCATAAAGGGTACCATTATTTGCCATATACTTGAATTACCGATGATTAATAGACCCTACGCTTTTGCGTTTACCTCCTCTTGATACAGAAAAAAGCAGTGTTTCCTAAAACAGGTGAATTGGGTTCCACTGGCGCAGCTTCAGTTGCAGTGGAAGACAGCACCTCGAACTTATTGGTTAGGTGGGTCGGTATAATACCATGAGTCCTCCCTGATTCCTACCTACCCCGTACAGGACACCTAGATTTACCACTGACACACCACTCGAGGTCAAGTGAAAGAGTAATGACAGATCTCATGCTTTCTACAGAGGAGATAGGATCAACAGGCGAGGATAGTACTTGAGATACCTGCGGTACTGGGCGCATGACTCTAGGGAGCTCTTCCAACACACTAATTCACAGCAGCTGCCAACGTTTTCACAGTAAATAGGGCGATTTCTAGCTGTTTGCGAACGTCAAGTAACTCATTCCGTGTTCGAGAACAGCATTCAGAGTGGGTCTGCATTATGGCTTGTGCAATGTTTTACAGGACAATCAACAACTAACTTTAAACAAAGCCTGCTGACTATCTTTTACTCTGTTGAGCTAACAAACTACTAATTAGCTATAAGAATTGAAGCAAAACGAGATTTCTGTTAAGGCAAGAGGAAAACTTTTCATAACAATTATTAGTTTCCTAAACTTTTTGAGGTTAATTACAGTCGCTAACGAACTCCAAAATAGAGCTAATTTACGATAAATATAAATAATACATACCCCCACTGAAAGGGAGAACTAGATGTAGCACAATATGTTGGTTATAATATGTGCTACAGTAACTAAATCACAAACGCCGATTTACTGTGAATTAGTTTATGCACAGGGCAATCGTAACTTCCTAAAATTCTTAAAAATATACGTTTATTTGCGTTGTTATACACTGAAATCTGTGATGATCTATTCTTTTGAAGTAATTGTGAATCACAAACGCTGATTTGCTAAGGAACTTGTTATCCACAACACTCGTAACATATGAAAAATTTTCAAAAATATAGATTTGTAAGCGTCCGGAAATTCTCAAAAATAACCTTTTTCTCACACACTTATACAATGAAATTAATGAACAATTGCCATGAACGAAGACAGGCCTACTGTTTTCAAAAATTTTAAAATATCAAAAAGATATTAATGCTATAACTCACAATAACAATACGAGTTTATTGTGGTACTCGCAAACGCTCGAAATTTCAAAATATATCACAATATAACGAGTATTCATACAATCAATGAAATATAATGCAGAAGCGCCACGAACAGTAAAATATGCGAATCTAGAATTTCAAAAATTTCACATCGGCACGTGAAGTCTCACACAAAGGAAAATTTCGAAGTCGGCTTTTATATCTGTAAATAAACGTGTGCATTGCACCGTTGTTTTTTTTTTTTTTTTTTTACGTAGCTGGTTCTGTGACAAATTCTACCCTGTTATGCACAGTGGCAGACAGTGATATATAGAGGGGGGGGGGGTGTCCCGCCACTTGCAGAGTCGCCCGCCTCGCCACCCTCACCGCCCCCACCAGTCAGTCCGCACGCTATTCGTCCATTTCTTTCGTCAGTCGACTCGACTGAATCGAGTTATCGAGTAGTTGTACTTTCCTATGTAGCACGCACGTCCGCGTCATCGTATTTTACACTCGTACGTTTCCGTCTAACACATAGATAGCTAACACACACCTACGAGAAAAGTCGTGGCCATTCTAGTGATCTCGATACGTTATTCCGTCTGGAATTTGTTCGAGGAAAGTCACGAATATTCTACTGTTTTCTTGTACAGAGAACCTTCAATACGTAGCGTTATAAATACGGACTATTCGCCGAATAGGAAGATAGTTCACATTCAGAAGTACAAGAGTGAAGATTAGTCAAGAATGAGAGTGATCAATTGATTGTGAAGTACTAATCATGGTAATTCATAGTAATTCAAGGAGGATCGACTTAATGGCTAAGTTCTGTTGAACACTCACCCTGACATTAATTGTCCTATTGACGATGTAATTAGCCAATTTGCCAGGAAGAATAGGCGCATAGAATTCATCATTTAAGGAAGAGAACCACAATTGTAACTTTTTTATATTGTCGCAGAAGAGCTGTAGAGACGTGGTGTAGTGGTTACGATACTAAAGTGTTGCACGGAGGGTCGTGAGTTCAAAACTCACCTGGACTGTACAATTTCAATTTCAATATTCGGTTCGAGTACATTCTAGAAGTATCCACAAATGTGAAGAATCATTGTACTGTAATGTTCTGTAGCTGTACATAGTCTGTATGTGTTCTGGCCGGAGGCAGTTCGCTCCGCGCTCTTGTATGTGCAAGTGCGGAATAAACCTTCTTTAAGTGAAGTTAGCGTTCGTCATCCAGATACTTAAACCTTCTTCTACGTGACATCATACTGGTGGAGACGCTGGAACATGTGATAGCGCACATTATCGGCGACACAGTGGCTCACATCAGGCCACGACAGAGCCGCCGTTTACGTGCCGAGAAAACCGAGTTCGAGCCATATTCAACAGATCGCAATCTACCGGTGACAGAAGAAGAAGAGGACGTCACAATGACAGCGACTGTGTGCCACCACATGAGACATCCTTCTGGGTTCTCTGGTAACGATGGCCAAGATTCAAACAAGTGGCTGAAGGTATATGAGAGTATAGCCAAATTTAACAAATGGGATGACACCGTGTGTTTGGCTAACGTATTTTTCTACTTGGAGAGCACTGCCAAACAATGGTATGAGAACAACGAGGAAAAGTTCACAAACTGGGAAGTATCCCAGGTGGAACTGCGCAAGTATTTCGGCGACACACAACGACAGAAGTGCCAGGCTGAAGATGAATTAAAGTGCAGGGTACAGCGTCCAGGAGAAACTACAGCATCCTACAATCAAGACGTCTTGGAGCTGTGTAAAATATTGGATCCTAGAATGAAGGAGGAAGATAAGGTTGCACATCTCATGAAGGGCGTTGCTCAGAACATGTATCGAGCCCTACTCCTGAAGGAGGTTTCCACAGCAGACGACTTCTTAAAATGGTGCCAGTATATCGAGACAATGCATAATAAAGGATTAAACGCAAGAAGTTTGAACGGCTTCCAAACGTCGTATCGATGTCTGTGATGGAGGAAGCAACTGATTTCACAAGTGTTCTTCGAGAGATAGTGAGAGAGGAAGTTCAGAAGGCACTTGGACTGCACGGTGAGCAAAAATCCGAGACGCTTCAAAAGGTTATAAGGGAGGGAGTGGACCATACATTGAAACCAATCTCTCGTCCTTCATTTGCGTTTAAAATGGTGAAGAAGTCGAGACCCAGGCGGAGTTATGTTCCTACAATGCCACATGAGGAACCTGTTTGGGCACCAAGGAAGACTGACGTCTGGAGGGCTCAGGATAACCAACCAGTATGTTTCACTGCGAACGACTGGGACATGTGGAGCGCTATTTTCGAGAAAGGCGGCGGGTATTTGATGACGCCCGCACCAGAACACAGATTTTTCTCTTCAGCGGCCTCACCTCCAAGGAAGGTCGCACCCTTCAGTTTTCCAGGTTGCGGTGGTTAGGTGATCGGCTGGAGCTTCTAAACGGCGATGGAGACCTTGTTCGGCGTGCTGGGGAGCGTCCTCTTCAGCGGCTAGCTTGTGGCGATGGTGACATTCGTCGTCCTGCACCCAAATCTCATCGTCGTCGTCCCGAAGTGTGCGTCGGCTATGATCGGTCTGATCGGTCTGATCATAGCCGACGTACACTCCGGGACGACGACGATGAGATTTGGGTGCAGGACGACGAATGTCACCATCGCCACAAGCTAGCCGCTGAAGAGGACGCTCCCCAGCACGCCGAACAAGGTCTCCATCGCCGTTTAGAAGCTCCAGCCGATCACCTAACCGCCACAACCTGGAAAACTGAAGGGTGCGACCTTCCTTGGAGGTGAGGCCGCTGAAGAGAAAAATCCTCCGCCGTCGATCACTACAAAAATGATAGGAAACTACATAGATATTCTCATGGATGGCCGACCAGCCCAAGCTCTTGTGGACTCTGGAGCATCATATTCAGTCATTTCAGAGAAGTACCGTCGCCAGTTGCAGAAAACCGTATTCGTCGACAGCAAAACATCTCTGCTGAAGGTGGCTAATGGGAAATATGAAAACCCTACAGGAAGATGTACCATTCGTGTGGGTATAAGTGGCCATACACAGCCCTTAGAATGCATCGTCACTGAAGGGTGTAGTCATGACGTCAATCTCGGATGGGACTTTTTGAAAGCTTCTCAGGTAATTATAGACTGTGGTCGCGCGAAGATTATGCTAGACGAGATGAGATACTGTGGACAGGAAGATGCGCATCAGAGTGTGTGGGGACTATGTGTGCTTGATGAAGTGATCATTCTTGCGGTCAGTGCTAGAAAGGTAACTGTCATGTGTCATGCCATGCATCAACCCATGGATCTTGTAGTGGAATGTAACAGAAGCATACCACTGGAGGATACCTTGGTCACCCTAGCCTCTGTCGTCTCGTTTAAGAACGGATTCAGTGAATAGTGGATAGTTAACTGTCGCCAAGAATCGCATATCCTTCCAAGACACATGTGAGTAGCGAACACTGAGCCGTTAATTGTAGAACAGCTGAGCATCATAGAAACCTCCCACGCCGAGTCTGTGGGCGAAATTAGCGCTACCACTACGAGACAAGATCTTCTAGCTCGACTATCACCAGCTCTCACAAAGGAACAGCAAATCGACGGTGATGCACCGAATTAGCACTGGAGACTATCAACCAATAAGCCTGAGAGCATACCGTGTGTCAGCACTAGAACGTCAAATAATTCGTGACGAGGTAGAGAAAATAATGAAGAATGACATCATTCAGCCTTCGCAGAGCACATGGTCGTCACCAGTGGTCCTCGTCAGGAAGAAGGCGCTTTTGTGTTAATTACGGGAATCTTAATAAAATAACTAAAAAGGACATTTACCACCCTTCCACGAATTGATGATACACTAGATTGTCTGAAGGGGGCTAAGTTTTTCTCAACCATGGACATGTACTTGGGATACTGGCAAATCGAAGTAGATGAGGCTGATCATGAGAAAACTGCATTCAAACCCCCCTGAGGGCCTGTATGAGTTGAAGGTAATGGTTTGTGTAATGCACCAGCAACTTTTGAACAGATAATGGATAATCTTTTACGTCACCTGAAGTGGACGATGTGTCTTTGCTATTTAGATGACATTATACTGTTCTCAGAGACATTTGCTGAACATATAAAAAGACTGACGGCCGCTCCTAAGTGTCTGCAACAAGTCAGACTGAAAGGGCCGTTCTTAATTGTCTCCAATAAGGCGGACTGAAACTTAATCCAAGAAAACGTCTCTTTG